>NC_080162.1:206663741-206723078 GCF_950295315.1 Erinaceus europaeus | reverse complement strand
TGTACTTGCCTCTTCATGAGAAATAACGCAGGGCTTACCATTTCCTCTTCCCTGCACAGAGCCCTGTGAACATGGAAAGCAATGAAACAACAAAAAACAACCAGAAAAATTATCATCAAAAACCTCTGTAGCCTCAGGAGGCAGTATTTTGGCTTCATTGTATGGGTTGGCTGAAGGACAGTTGAGGAAGAGTGGGTGGAGAAACTCTGATTTTTTAACTCAAGTGTCCTTCCTCTGAATATAGGCAGTTTACATTCAGCTATTTATTATTAGGTTTTTGACAGTTTTCTGGGCCTGTGATCATCTGGATACAATAAAACTCTTCCATTCAAATGTACATTTAATAAATAGTTCTAAATTTTCTCTCCTTTCAGGAGTCTAACCCAAATTGTAATTTTGAATGCTCCTTTTGTTTATTTTTTTTAAGTTTATTTGTATACTAGCAATGAGAAAGTGGTGTGTGTGTGGGGGGGGCTCAGCATCACTACTCTGGTGTGTATGGTTTATATGGTGCCAGAGATCAAAGTGAGAATCTTATTCATTTGAGTAGCACACTCACCCCCTGAGTCACTCTTGGTTACATTTTCTCTCTTTTTCTTTCCTGTCTCTGCTTTCTTGCTCCTCCATCTCCTCTTCCTCCTCATTCTTCTCCGCCTCCTTTTTTCTCCCCCTCCACTTGCACCAAACCCATTTCCCTTTCTCTTCCTTCTCCTCTTCTTTTTTCTTTCCTACTTCTTCTTTCTACTGTCTACTTCTTTTGTTCTATGTCTCTTTTCTACCAATCTTCACTAGAGGTGCCAAGGAAGACAGGCTGCCAAAGAGAGAAAACCTAGAAAATATAAAGCAGAGCCGTTAGCTTTTTCATAACATAGTTTTTGTTTGTTTGTTTGTTTTTTGTCCTACCAGAGTAATAGCAACGAACATTTTGGTGTTCACCTCCTAGGTGTTTCATGAAACAAAGAAAGGGGTTAGAAAAGACTTGGGAGGAAGGTTTTTCATATATATATATGGAAAGCTTTTGGGAAGGGGGACTAAGGTGTGATTTAAGTAAGGCTACAGGGACAGGGATATACTCTTTGCTAAGGAAATATACAGGCAAAAAGCAATTTACCTTGCATGGGAAGCTGGGTACTGGCCTTTGGGACACAGAGTAGTAGTGTCATAGCATTCAGACTTTTCCTCATTGAGGTTATGGCTCATAAACTGATTTTTACATAACTACCTTCAAGACACCAAAATCATTTTGTATTTTGACATGTTTTAAAGAACAAAAATTTACTGTGTATAGTAAGCATTTTATTTATTTATTTATTTATTTATTTATTTTGATATATATACTGTTTTAATATTGATTTACAAAATTACAAGATAATAGGGGTATAATTCCACACTGTCCCCCATTTCCTTTTTTGGAAACTACAGTAGTTCTCCCAAGGTCACAGATATGAGTTGACGATCTTGGATGGACCTTGAAAAAAATCATGTTGAGTGAAATAAGTCAGAAACATAAGGATGAACATGGGATGATCTCACTCTCAGGCGAAGTTGAAAAACAAGATCAGAAAAGAAAACACAAGTAGAACCTGAAATGGAATTGGCGTATTGCACCAAAGTAAAATACTCTGGGGTGGGTGGGTGGGGAGAATACAGGTCCAGGAAGTATTCAGAAGACATAGTGGGGGTTGCATTGTTATATGGGAAACTGGGGAATGTTATACATGTACAAACTATTGTACTTACTTTTGAATGTAAAATATTAATTCCCCTATATACTGAAAAGGTTCAGTTTGTGTTTTGAAAAACTTCGAGACATACAATTAATTTTCCCCCTCTCGTATTAATTAACTAGTGATTTATATGACTACATTTTACTAGGACTGTACATAAACACCATTCCCACCACCAAAAGACTGTGACCCATCCCTCCCACCCACTCCCACCCCCAGGAAGCTGTCCCAGGAAGCTGCATGTCTACCCCTCACCACAGGGTTTTTACTTTGGTGCCCTACTTACAATTTGGTCAGGTCCTGCTTTTAGTTTCCCTTTCAGATCTTCTTAGTCAACTTCTGTTGATGAGTGGGATCACCCCATACTCATCTTTATCTTTCTGACTTAGCTCACTTAATATAATTCCTTCTAGCTCTGTCCAAGATGGGTCAGAGAAGGTGGGTTCATTGTTCTTGATAGCTGCATAGTATTCCATTGTGTATATATACCACAGCTTTCTCAGCCACTCATCTGGTGTTGGGCACCTGGGTTGCTTCCAGGTTTTGGCTATTATGAATTGTGCTGCTATGAACATAGGAGTACACACCTCTTTTTGGTTGGGTGTTATGGAGTCCTTGGGGTATAACCCCAGGAGAGGAATTACTGGATCATATGGAAGGTCCATGTCTAGCCTTCTGAGAGTTTTCCAGACTGCTCTCCACAGAGGCTGTACCAATTTACATTCCCACCAGCAATGTAAAAGGGTTCCTCTGTCCCTACATCCTCTCCAGCATTTGTTGCTGCTGTCCTTTTTGATGTATGCCATTCTCACAGGAGTGAGGTGGCATCTTAGTGTTGTCTTAATTTGCATTTCTCTGAAAATCAGTGACCTAGAGCAGTTTTTCATATGATTGTTAGCCTTTTGGATCTCCTCTGAGCTGAATGTTTTGTTCATATCCTCTTCCCATTTTTGGATGGGGTCATTTGCTTTTTTGGTGTTAAGTTTGCTGAGCTCTTTATATATTTTGGTGATTAGTTTCTTGTCTGATGTATGGCATGTGAAGATCTTCTCCCATTCTGTGAGGGGTCTCTCTGTTTGTTTAATAGTTTCTTTGGATGTGCAGAAGCTCTTCAATTTGATGTAGTCCCATTGGTTTGTTTCTGCTTTAGTCTTCCCTGCAATTGGGTTTGATTCATCAAAGATGTCCTTGAGGTATAGGTGGGAAAGTGTTTTACCAATGTTTTCTTCTAAGTATTTGATTGTTTCTTGTCTGACATCTAGATCTTCATCCATTTGGAGTTGATTTTTGTTTCTGGTGAGATAAAGTGGTTCAATTTCATTCTTCTGCTTGTTACAACCCAGTTTTCCCAGCACCATTTCTTGAAGAGAGCCTCCTTTTTCCATTTAATCCTTTGGGCCCTCTTATCAAAGATTAGATGTCCATAGGTGTGGGGATTTATTTCTGGGCTTTCAATTCTGTTCCACTGGTCTGTGTGCCTATTTTTGTTCCAGTACCATGCTGTTTTGATGATGATGGCTTTATAATATAGTTTAAGGTCTGGGAGTGTGATGCCTCCATTTCTGTTTCTTTTCCTCAAGATGGTTTTGGAAATTCTAGGTGTTTCCAGGTTCCAGATAAATGCTTGTAGTGTTTGTTCTATTCTCTTAAAGAAGCTTGGTGGAACTTTGATGGGTATTGCATTAAATTTGTATATGGCTCTGGGGAGAATATTCATTTTGATGATATTTATTCTTCCAATCCATGAGCAAAGGATATCTTTCCATTTCTTGGTATCAGTTTCTATTTCCTTGAGTAGCGACTCATAGTTTTCAGCATACAAGTCTTTCATTTCTTTGGTCAACTTTATCCCTAGGTATTTGATTGATTTTGCTGAAACAGTAAATGGGAATGATTTCTGGATGTCTTCTTCTTCAGATTTAGTGTTTGCATAAAGAAATGCCACTGATTTTTGTACATTGATTTTGTAGCCTGATACCTTGCTGAATCTTTTCAATATATAGGCTGTGTAATTGATATGCAGACTCTCTCAAAAGCCTAGACCAAGTAGATCAGAAGCAACCAATAGCACAGCTATATACAAGATACTGGGTACTGTACAGCAAACCCTAACAAAAGGACTTTTCAAAGTTAACCCTATTACCAAATAATGTGATGATAACATTAACTATTGATTGTCTTTTTGAACCCTAAGACAGGAGGAACCTCACTTATCCACTATAGAGCCTCTACTTCCCCCAGTCCTGGAACCATTGGATAGAGCCCACTTTTCCGTATGCCTCTCTCAACCCATATCAAATAAGATTGCATCTGTTGATCACAACCTAACCAACACAACGATTGCCACCTCAACATGCTTCACTTCAGACTGTGTCCAGAGACTTCACGGGTGGAATGACAACCCTTCAACTTCATTACTCGGGTGAGACCTTTTCTTTCATAGTATACTCTAATTTCATCTCAGGTGGTTCACTTTCTAACAAAGTCCCAAAACCTAGATATACACCAGTTTCTGTGAGAGAGAGCATATGTTCACATGTATCCGTAAACTACTGCAAAATATATACCTGAAAGCAGAAGTACACTAGAGTTTGCAGTGAGTACCCCCCCTAACACTTCCTCTCCACTATTCCAAGCTTTGGGTCCATGATTGCTCAACAATTTGTTTGGCTTCGTATGTTAACTCTCTTTTCAGTCACCAGGTTCCAGATGTCATCAGGATGCCGGCCAGGCTTCCCTAGACTGAAGACCCCACCAATGTGTCCTGGAGCTCCGCTTCCCCAGAGACCCACCCTACTAGGGAAAGGGAGAGGCAGACTGGGAGTATGGACATGGAGTCAATGCCCATGTTCAGCGTGGAAGCAATTACAGAATCCAGACCTTCCACCTTCTGCATCCCACAATGACCCTGGGTCCATGCTCCCAGAGGGATAGAGAATGGGAAAGCTATCAGGGGAAGGGGGGGGAAATGGAGATTGTGTGGTGGGCATTGTGTGGAATTGTACCCCTCCTACCCTATGGTTTTGTTAATTAATCCTTTATTAAATAGTAAATAAATAAATAAACAAATAAAAAAGAAAAGAAAAGATTTAAAACAAAAAAATATTAATTACCCAATTAAAAAAATGAACAACAAAAAAAACAAATGCTAAAAAAAAAACTTATTTTTTGTCTCTGCTTCTGTTATTGATACATGTTGGCCAAAACCTATTTTGTTGATTTTCCTTGATCAATCAATGTTTTTTTTGCTAGTTTTTTTCTTTTTATATACATATTTATTTTATTTATTTATTCCCTTTTGTTGCCCTTGTTGTTTTATTGTTGTAGTTATTATTGTTGTTGTCGTTGTTGCATAGGACAGAGAGAAATGGAGAGAAGGAGGGGAAGACAAAGAGGAGGAGAGAAAGATAGACACCTGCAGACCTGCTTCACCGCCTGTGAAGCGACTCCCCTGCAGGTGGGGAGCCGGGGGCTCGAACCGGGATCCTGACGGCGGTCCTTGTGCTTTGCGCCACCTGTGCTTAGCCCGCTGCACTACAGCCCAACTCCCGATCAATCAATGTTTTGAGAAGACAATTTGAGAATGCCTGGAATAGAGTACGAACTTTGAAGTGATACAAAGCTGACTTTAAGCTTCGGTATTATTAGCCAATCCCCAGAAATTCTGTGAGGTTTGTTTAATTGTTTTTTGAATGAGTCTCCCTCACTCAAAGATATAAAAAAAACTGTAGATGATATCTATCTCCCCCACCTTGTGGTTGTAAGAATTTAAGGATACAATATTTGTGAATGGTTTAGACAGTGAAGATAGATGGGTCTGGGAAGAGGGAGGACAAGACAGCCCTTCTGAGTAGTTTGTTAGAACTTTACTGGTGTCCAAAAAGAAGCTAAGTCCAGATAACTGATCTAGGCAGGGCAGAACTGACATCGTGCTCAAGTTTAGAAAGTTAGTGAGTGTCATGGCTTGGATCCAAATAATAATAATTTAAAAAAGAATGTGCATATAAAAATGCAGAGGCCAGCAAGTGTTTCATCTAGTAAAGCACACTCAAGCTACCAAGCATAAGTACTTGGATCTGAGCCCTGAGCCACCATACTGGAGTACCTGGAGTTGGGGGAGTCCCAGTAGTGGAGTGTGCTAAGGTATCTTCCCTTCTCCCCCTGCTTATCTCTCTCTCTCTCTCTCTCTCCCCCTCTCTCTGTCTTTCTCTCTCTCCCTCCCTCTCTCTCTTCCTCTCTCTCCCTCCCTCTCTCTCTTTCTCTCTCTCCCTCCCTCTCTCCCTCCCTCTCTCTCCCTCTCTCTCTCTCTTTCTCTCTCTCCCTCTCTCTCTCTCTTTCTCTCTCTCTATTTGAAAAAAGACTCCTGGAAATTATGCAGGTACCAACCCTCACTGATAACCCAAATAGTTATCAAACAAAAAAACAAGCAAACATATTTCTCTGTGACTCTTCTGCAGACACCCATGTCTTTGGAGACTGCATTTGAACAATTCCTTAAATTTATATGATCCTCCTCTGAATCAACTTTCTTACTCTAGGCACTGATAACTTCACAAACTAAAGCTAATCTAATGTGTGTGTGTGTATGTATACATATATATATATATAAAATGAATACACTTTATGTAGATACACGTCCAAATATATACTTACATATTCGTATAGGAATCTAGATATATGGGTTTATTTACCTATATGTATATATAATTTATTTATTTATTCATATACAAGGAAAAACTATATATGAAATAGTAAGCTGTCATGCATATGTGAACAAACTGTATGGTTAACTTTATATGGTACTAAGTCCTATGTGAACTAAGTGATATTGCCACTATACAAACATCAAATGTGCAGTTGAGTGTCAGGACACTGATTGATGTTATTTCCTCTACACTTTACAAACTTCCTGCCTCTGTCTCTGCCAGTTCCAAGACTGGAAAAGAGCCAGAGCTGAGAAATGATCTTCACATTTAACCAAGCTCGAGTTTTGCAAGAAAAGATGGGCTACAAATCACAGATAAACAAACCAGCCCTCAAATCATCTTTATCGATCCTTGTTCTTGTCATTGTGCCCCAAGTTCACGCCGCTGGGATCTTGAACACATGCTTTTCTGTTTGTGATTCCAGGGCGGCTTTCTGAGACACATTAGAGAGTATTTGTTTTCACTGAAACCCATGCTTAGCTTCAGGGGAACAGCACTGTTAAAATGATGCACATTTACTATTGTGCCTTGAAAGAGGATTACGGAAGGAGGACATTGCTCTAATTTCTTCCATGTGGCTCTGAGTGCTGGCGGTTCATTTCCTCTCTGTACTTGAAGAGGACATTGTGGTTGAAGAGTTAAAGGCTAATTAGGCTTCCTGTCAAAAACAACAAAATCCTGGCTCCAGTGGATTCCCTCTGACAAAAACACCTTTGAGTCTGAGGCTCCCTCTTGGCCCAGTTTCCAGCTTCTGACTCACGTTCACCCTGAGTGAAGCCTCCTTAGAAAGGTCAGGCATTTGTCTCCCAAATACCCAGGAGTCAGGGAGGCAGTGCTGGCATTTACACTGGAAAGCAGCCACAGATTTTCTGTGGGGGTTGCAGATGGAGACCCAGCAGAGAGTAGAACAGGGTAAGAAGTTGTAGAAAAGGTCCTGAGAAAGGAGGTGGGGTCTGCTGTGGTTATTACTCTCTCAGACATCTTCTCTACGGAATGCGAATGAATCACATTGGTTTTTGTCCCTGACATATGTCAGTGTAAAATTTCATTTACATACTATAGGGAAAACATAGCTGATTCTCTAAACTCTCTGCTGATGTTTCTTTCATCAGATTGTTACGAAAATGTCATAAGCATGCTTAGACATTGTATTTGGCACATAGAAATTCCACTAGTATTGTTTTCAGTCCCACCCTGACTTCAGTTTCCAAGGACTAATTAAACAAACAGGCTTTATACATACCATCTCAGAAGTAATGGACAATAATTGGTGATTTTTTTTTAGCCTGGACTGTGCATAAGAAACTGGTGCAAGTACGTTACATATATTAACCTGCTTATCGAATCATTCTATCTTGCCAAATCTCTTCATGGTAACCACACATATGCAGATAAAAATAATACACAGTATTAATTGAATGCTAGTATTAAAAAATGAAACTCTATTAACTTTGTTGTTAAAATTTTCGGAGGCTCTTGCCGGCCGGGCTAGCTTCACGGGCGGGTAACAGAGACGACCAGAGACATACGGCTGGGCAGGGAAGCTGTATTTCTTTATTCAGGAACAACGATTCATAAACTAAGACAAACTAATCACCAAACAGAACTCTGCTGTCTCTTTGCGGTGGCGCAAGCACTCTTTCTTTTACTCTCGAACTCAGGAACTCTTGAACTCTGGAACTCTGGCCCTCTCGAGGGGTTCCTTGGGGAGGGGACAAGCGGGCCCACAAAACTAACTGGACTGATCCAATACTCTTGGCGGGGGAGAACTAGAACAACCCAATGTAAAGCATACAACAATTCTCCCTTTTCTTTTTAACTAAATGACTATAGTATCAAGGGTGTGGGGTGAACAGAAACCTCTATCATACAGGCATTTTTTAAAAAAAGAAACTGGCACAAACTAAACTTTATCAGCTTAAAAAAAACATTTCTTGCCTCTGGGGGGTGTACTTTCTTCGACGGGCATTTGCATGGGGGCGGGGAATGGCCTAGAGTCCCACAGGCAGCTGGCTGCAACTTACTATGAAACAAAACTTGTTATGAGCATATCTATTGCACTATCTAACATTTCTAATAGAGAAGGAATTTGAGACTTTTACATATCAACAACGTCTTTTAACCTTTTGTTACACCCATTCAAGATGGAGACACACCCTAGGTGTGGGCCGGAGAGGAAACCTCAGGCATGAGAATAATTAGCATAGCCATTGTGCGATCTACCATTTCTAATAGAGAAGGTAGTGGAGAGTTTTACATATCAACAAGTCTATTTAACCTTTTGTTTAGCCTAACTTAGTTAAAATATAATTTTAACAACAAATGGCGCCCACGTGGACCTGACCTGCGCATCTCTCAGATAAGTAAAGACAATTTGGCTACCTATGCACTATGGCCTTCTCTTCTGCTTGTGAAGAGATCTCCAAAGGCCTCTGCTCTTTCTTCACGAGACTGTTTTGCTGTTTCTGGAACATTTATCTCTGGACCACTCTGTGGTTTCCACTCGCTCGGGCGAACTCAGAACAGCCAGCGGGAAGAGCCAGCAGGCGGGAGGCGAGGCGCAGAGCTGCTGTTTCCACCTGGTTAAACAGCCAGCCAGCCGGCTGTGCGCAGACAACCCCGCGCACCGCGCCCACAGCCCCACAGCCCCGCAGCCCGCAAGAGACCGATGCCAGCACACAAGAGCCCCAAGAGCCCGACGCCAGCACACAAGAGCCCCTGGAGCCTGAAGCCAACACGCAAGAGCCCGAGGACAGCCCACAGGAGCCGGCTCTCCACCACGTGGCGCAGGGCACTGGACGCGTGATCCCTCCACACTGCTCGGCCACTGCGAGCAGGGCAGCAGACATGACAGGGCCATGGGGCAGGGCCGTGGCGGCCTATCATGGCCGCCACCCCTGGGCACCTAAGCCCACACCTTCTGCAAAGATGGCCTGCCTGCCCTCTTTCTATGAATTCTGGAACCATCCCGGGCCTCCCGGACCCCCGGGCTCCCTGCCGAAACTGGGCACACGAGATCTCCAGCCGCCGGTCCGGTCTGAAGGCAGACAAGCTGGAGTACGCAGAGATTTGTGCAGAGATCGCAACCTGCAATTCCTAGAAGTGGAGCTGTGCGGGAATCCACCTCCAGATGGTGAACCCCCCCCCCCAACAACTAAGTACAGATTTAAATTCATGTTTAAAATGACATGTCTTCATAACAAAGGTTTCTCTCCTTGTGTATTAATGACCATGTTTATGTGTATGTTTAATGTTTGGTAAACAGTAACTTTAAGGCTAAATTCTTACTAGACAAAGTTAAATGAAAAAGGTTTTCAACGTAATTCTCATAAAGATAAAATTAACTTACTTTTAAAGTCTAAGGTAAAAATTAGTTAACAAGCAATATATTTTAACTAAGTTGGTCTAAACAAAAGGTTAAATAGACTTGTTGATGTGTAAAACTCTCCATTACCTTCTCTATTAGAAATAGTAGATCGCACAATGGCTATGCTAATTATTCTCATGCCTGAGGTTTCCTCTCCGGCCCACACCTAGGGTGTGTCTCCATCTCGAATGGGTGTAACAAAAGGTTAAAAGACGTTGTTGATATGTAAAAGTCTCAAATTCCTTCTCTATTAGAAACGTTAGATCGTGCAGTAGATATGCTAATAACAAGTTTTGTTTCATAGTAAGTAAGTTGCAGCCAGCTGCCTGTGGGACTCTAGGCCGTTCCCCGCCCCCATGCAAATGCCCGTCGAGGCGAGTAGCCCCCCAGAGGCAAGAAAAGTTTTTTTTTTTTTTCAGATATGGCCCCCTCAGGCCTTCCCTTGGCAACATGCTGGTTTTTGTTATATATGTTTCTGTTCACCCCACACCCTTGATACTATAGTCATTTAGTTAAAAAGAAAAGGGGGAATTGCCCTATGCTTTACATTGGTTTGTTCTAGCCCTCCCCCACCAAGAGAATTGGATCAGTCCAGTTAATTTCACGGGCCCGCTTGGCCCCACCCCAAGGAACCCCGGGAGAGGGTTCCTGAGTTCCAGAGTGCCAGAGTTTCAGGGGGTTCCTGAGTATGAGAGTTCCAGAGTGAGAGAGTAAGAGAGTTCCTGAGTTCGAGAGTGTGAGAGTTTCAGAGGGTTCCCCAGTACGAGAGTTGCAGAGTTCCAGAGTTGGAGAGTTCCAGAGTTACAGAAAAGGAAAGAGTGCTTGCGCCACCGCAAAGAGACAGCAGAGTTCTGTTTGGTGATTAGTTTGTCTTAGTTTATGAATCGTTGTTCCTGAATAAAGAAATACAGTTGCCCTGCCCAGCCATTGTCTCCGCGTCTCTGTTACCTGCCCGTGAAGCAAGCCAGCCCGGCCAGAGCCTCCGAATTTTAACAACAAACTTTTTTCTTTTTAGTCCTCATAGCATAGTAAAAGAGATCACATTGTCTTTCTCAGTTAAAAAAAAAAAAAAGGAGTAATCTAGTCACAGAGTGGTTATGTAATTTGCCTAAGGTCATGGAGTAAAAAAAATCCCAGGCTGGTTTATTCCTGCCCCTCCTCAGATCCCACTGGCTCTAGAATCAATCTTTCTCCCTTTCTTTCCTTCTTCTTTCTTTCTTTCTTTCTTTCTTTCTTTCTTTCTTTCTTTCTTTCTTTCTTTCTTTCTTTCTTATTTCTTTTCTCTTCTTTTCCTTTCTTTCTTTCTTTCTTTCTTTCATCCTTCCTTCCTCCCTTCCTTCCTTCCTTCTATTTTTCTAGAACCAGATTAACATAATGGTTCCTAGTATCAGTAATTGCAATTACTAAATAAAATAATAAATTTCAAGACAGTTTAGGAAAGAAAACAAGATATGTATGAGATATCAATATCTCCACAACTTGGCCATAAATCAATATAGACTGTTAACTGCAAAGCAACATGTAAGAATGTCTGGTTAATGCCTACTAGCCTACTCTATGCTGTTTTTTGCTGTTTATCTTAGATAAATTTAACGTGTCATTGTGTAAATCTAAGATGCATGGCATATTACTTTGGTATATTTATAGACTGTGACTTTGAAATATTTATAAACCCTAATATGATTGTCATATATGCCAACACAGTGTACTTTGGTCTCTTGGGCTTATTGAATGTTGGTCATACATTTGTAGCACTAAAAAGCATCATTCTTAACCCTTGGTAACCAACTGCTTTATATTTTCACAGGTTTGACATTTTGAGATTCCTATTTAAGTGATATGATTGCATATATATTCATCATTAGTGTAAGAACAGATAGAAGCTCAGAGCAAGTTCAGTAACGGGGGCCGGCTGGTGATGCACCTGGTGGAGTGCTATGTTACAGTGTGCAAGGACTCCTCTTCAAGCCCCTGGTACCCACCTGCTGGGGGAACTTCATGAGTGGTGGCGCAGGGCTGCAGGTGTCTCACTGCCTCTCTCCCTCTCTGTCGCTCCCCCTTTCCCTCTTGATTTCTGCCTGTCTCTACCCAATAATAAATAAAGCTAATAACAAATCTTTAAAAATAAAAAAGAATGTGTCACTATTACTCATGTGGGATATGTAACAATCCTAATAAGAAGCCAAGTTTCATCAATTCTGAGGCCTATATTGTCTCTTTATTTTACTCTGATGATCTATGAGAAGAAAGGTTTGGCTCCACTTGGAATTTAATCATGTGATACTAATCTTGACTCTGTTTCTTAAAATACAGTGTGAATGTAGTTATGCAGTGGAGTGTTGTGCTATTGAATTTTTTTTTTCCTTAGATTTCTTGTCGACCTGAAAACCAAATTTCTCAACCTTTTTTTTTTTATTGTCACAATGTGGCTCTTAGAGAGTTAAGATTCATACCGATTGGGGATCAGCAGGTTAAGCACATGTGGCACAAAGCATAAGGACCGGCGTAAGGATCCTGGTTCGAGCCCTCGGCTCCCCACCTGCAGGAGAGTCACTTCACAGGCAGTGAAGCAGGTCTGCAGGTGTCTGTCTTTCTCTCCCCCTCTCTGTCTTCCCCTCCTCTCTCCATTTCTCACTGTCCTATCTAACAACAATAACATCAACGACAACAACAATAATAACAACAATAAAACAGCAAGGACAACAAAAGGGAATAAATAATAATAAATACATATTTTTAAAAAGATTCATACTGATCATTCATACCTGGATTATTTATTAAATATTACTGGGGTTACTTTGCATGCAGAGTTTGGATCAGTTACTGACAACTATCTTCAGAACAAATTTCCAAGGGAGGAGAATGAGCCTCACATGGGGCTGTATTTCTAGGTCGTCAGTCACAAGTACCCAGTACTCTCGAATGTACTTTGTCCCAAAATCAAACATGAGCTTCAGAACAAAACTCATGTTTGTTATTACTGTTCTTATGGGATTTTAATTAAGTAAGATAATTTCAGACCCTCATTTTTCTCATTTAAGAATGAAATTACTGCATTTGCCTTACAGGATTAAATAAAATGGTGAGTGTGGCATAGTAGGTGCTCAACACAGTTTTTTTTTTTTTTCTATCATATTTGTAGAATAAAGTTGCATTAAAAGATGTGACAGCTTCACAGGGTGGAAGGCATATTCCTGTGTATTCAGTATTTTGGAAGAATTGAAACTTCTGGGAGGCATGGCTGTGGACTAACAATGAATAACAGCAGTAGACTCTCCCCCAAAATAACAAATACTGACAACCATGGGATCCTCAACCTCACTAAACTGCAGCTGGGGCATCCACAGACACCGAGGCCCCAAGTTGGTGCTGGGACGTGTAGCCTGGTGAGAGGAAGAACAGGACTGAGGCCAAGCACCATAGGCTAGGATCTCTGGCAACAAACCGCACCATTTGGCCTCTGAGCAACAGCAATCAGGGCTGGGTGATGCTGACTGTAAGAAAGGGCGCCCTGTGAGTGTTGGCTCATGTCCTCAGAGGTGAGAGTCTGCTGAACTGGTGATGGGGTTACACCACAGCATCAGAGGACTTGCCAGACCATTCTGGTCTACTCTCCACACCCCAATCCAGGCAACACTCAGAAGGTCATTTGTGGCAGCTGGCAGCTAAAAGGTGATAGGTATAGGTGGGAGCTGATGGCAAATGGTAAATGGAGTCCTGTTTCTTTAAGCACAACTGCCAACCATAGAAAACGCCCATTGCTTGAACTCAGACTGAAATCTTACAGAGAAGTCACATGTACACACCACATAGAATACAAAGCAACTCAAGGGAATAACAAGAAATACAACCCTGACCCCCACTGTCGCCCTACTATCTAATATATAAACAAAGTGAAATTTAGTAATTATAATACTGTTGGCTCAGCAACAACCAGCACAATAAATGTGCAAACACCAGAAAAATACCAAAAAACAAACCTCAGAGTATAATAACTAAAAAATACAAAAATGAAGCAGAAGGATTCCATGAAAAATTTAGATATAGAGAGACTATGAGAAAAAGACTATAAAAACCCACTATAAAGTCTCTCCAAGAGTCTTTGCACAGTGCTGAGAAACATAAGAATTGAAAGAATATTTTATTAAGGAGTCAGAAAACAGAGAGGAAGAACTCCAAACAGAGTGCAACAAGCTAGTAGAAATTATGAAAGAAGAACTCCAAACAGAATTCACCAAGCAGTCAGGAAGAATAATGGGAAAAGTTCACATAGAACCAACATTTAGCTTCATTGATTTTTTTGAGATTGTATTTATTCATTCATGAAGAAGATGGGAGGAAAGAGAGAAAGAACCAGATATCACTCTGGTACACATGCTGTCGGGGATTGAACTTAGAACCTCATCCTTGAGAGTCAAAGGCTTTATCCATTGCACTACCTCCCGGTTCAGGCTTCGTTCATTTATTTATTTTTGTATAGTTCTCTTATTTTTGATGTTATTAATTTCTGTCCTAATTTTAGCTACTTCACTCCTTCTGGTTGCTTTAGGGTTCTTTTGTTCTTCTATTATGCTTTTAACGTATATAGTCAGGTTTTATATTGGAGCTGTTTTTTATTTCCTAATGTGTGCCTGTATGGCTATGAATTTCCCTCTTAGTACTATCTTAGCTGTGTCCCAAGTATATTGATAGTTCCTGTATTCATTTTCACTTGATTCTAGAACAATTATAATTTATTTTTTGACACAGTGGTTATTAAGCAGCACAATTCTGAGTTTCCATATTTTGAGATTTTTTACTAACTTCTGTTTGTTCTTAAGTGGCAGTTCAATTCTACTGTGCTCAGAGAAGATACTCAAGATGATATCAATGCTCTTGAGTTTACTGGTATTGCCTCTGAAGTCTGAGATCTGGTATAGTATTGAGAATGTCCCATATGGATTCAAAAAGAAAATACATTCCAGTTTCTTGGGGTGAAGGGCTCTTAAAATGTCCAGTAAGTCTAGTGTACCAATATTTTTATTTAATTCTGTTTCTTTATTAACTATAAAATAGTGTTGGGAAAAATATGGTAGAAAAGTGCTGAAGAGGGGGCTGGGTATTGGAGCACGTGTATAAGTGCACATAAAACTAAGTGCAAGAGCCTGTGCAAGGATCCAGGTTCTTGCCCCCAGCTCACCCCTGCAGGTGGTGAAGCAGATCTGCAGGTATCTATCATTCTTGCTCCCTTTCTACCTCCCCCTTGTCTCTAAAATTTTCTCTTTCCTTTCCAATAAAATGAATACCAAGAGCAGTGGATTCATAGTGTTGGCACTGAGCCCCAGTGATTAATAACTCTGAGGCAAAAACAAAAAACAAAAAACAAAAAAAGAAAGAAAAATGCTGAAGAATGAAACTGAACCATTACATTTCACCACACACAAAAATAAATTCCAAATGGATCAAGGACTTGGATGTTATAACAGAAACCATAAAATACAGAAAAAAATATTGGCAGAACTCTTTTCCATCTACATTTTATAGGCATCTTCAAAAACTCAACACCATTTTTAAGAAAGACGAAAACAAAAATAAATCAGTGGGACTATATTAAATTGAAAAGTTCTGCACAGAAAAAGAAACCACTACCCAAGCAAAGAGACTCTTTAGAGAATGAGAGAAGAACTTTACAATATAAATGAAAGGCAAAAGTCAAATAACCAAAATTTATAAAGACCTCACACTAAGTAACAACAACAAAATCAATAAAGTGGTCCTATCTAGAAGTGGCAGAGGATATGAACAGAATATTAATTAAAGAAGAGACCCAAGAAACCTACAGACACATGGTAAAATGCTCCAGGTCATAGATTGCCAGAGAAACGTAAATAAAGACAACAGTGAGACACCATTTCACCACTGTGAGCATGTCATACGTCAGAAAACATAGCAACAACAAATGCTGGAGAAGTTTTAGGGGCAAAGAAATCCTCCTTCACTGATAGTGGTAATGTCAGTTGGTCCAGCCCCTATGGAGAGCAGTCTGGAGACTCTCAGAAGGCTAGAAGTAGACCTACCCTATGACTCTGAGATTCCTCTCCTGGGAATATACCCTAAGGAACCCAACACACCCATCCAAAAAGATATGTGTGTATCCATGTTCATAGCAGCACAATTTGTAATAACCAAAACCTGGAGGCAACCCAAGTGTCCAACAACAGATGAGTGGTTAAGAAAGTCGTAGTCAATATACACAATGGAATACTACTAAGCTATTAAAAGTGGTGAATTCAGCTTCTTCACCTCCTTTTGGATGGATATAAATTAGAAGAAAGAATGAATATGGGAAGATCTCACTCATGAGAAATGAGAAAGGGGAAGAAGACTTAGGCTGAGGATGACAGTAGTTTGAAAAAAATTGAGAAATTTTCCACATGTATCAACAACTGAAATTATTGTAAACCATTAAAAGCAGGGCTATAGGCATGGGTAAAATGATTATATGTCTATTCAACCTATATATATATATATGGCTTTGAGAGAACTATGGAAGTTTCTAATGGAGTAGCATGGGGCTATTATCTTGAAAAAAATTTAAATCACTAATAAAATGAGTATAATGTGTGTTAGTAAATGCATTTACCATTCCTCTGAGACCCTGAGTTGCAGGATGAATAGAAATCCATATGTGAGAGTTAGAAAACAATACACAGAATACTGAGCTTGCTTCTTTTTCTTCTTTTCTTCAAAGTTCCCCAGGATTATCACTGGGGCTCAGTAGCTGTGCTAGGAATCCACTACTCCTGGCAACCATTTTATCTTTTTTTTTTTATAGATAGGACAGAAAGCAATTGAGAGAGAAGGGGAAGACAGAGAAGGGGAGAAAATAATAGGCACTTGCAGCCTTGCTCCACCACTTGTAAATTGATCTCCCTTCAGGTGGGGAACTGGAGGCTTGAACTGGGATTCTTGAGCTGGTCCTTGAGTTTTCTTTTTTTTATTTGTTCCCTTTTGTTGCCCTTGTTGCTTTATTGTTGTAGTTATTATTGTTGTTGTCGTTGTTGGATAGGACAGAGAGAAATGGAGAGAGGAGGGGAAGACAGAGAGGAGAGAAAGATAGACACCTGCAGACCTGCTTCACTGCCTGTGAAGCGACTCCCCTGCAGGTGGGGAGCCGGGGTTCGAACCGGGATCCTTATGCCGGTTCCAGTGCTTTGCGCCACCTGCGCTTAACCCACTGCGCTACAGCCCGACTCCCCCTGGTCCTTGAGTTTTACACTATTTACACTTAACCTGGTGCATGACCACTGGCTCCCAGTCTATGAGTGCTGAAAAGATATATTCCTTAGGATATTTGATATCTGCCATATAGAAATATCTTCTAAATGTCCTTAATTAAGCAAGAACAATTTTGGAAGAATTTCCTTAAACAATGGTGACTGACAGTGAGGTCTGGGAACCTACCCGCATTTCCATGCCATTCCTAGCATTTTGATGGGCTTTGAGATGTGTTCCCTGAGCAGGAAGTCTCTCCTTCCTCCAGTCACAGATGTTGATCACAAAGTCCACATAAGGCCCACATATATGTACATGTTATAGTGGCTTCTGATCCAAATTCCTGTTTCATTCATTCATTCATTCATTCATTCATTCATTCATTCATTCTTTAATCTATCCTCCTCTTCCTCCTCCTCCTTCTCCTCTTCTTACTTCTACTTCTTCGATAAGGAGTCTGGGAGCTGACATTTATTACTGAAGTTATCATGTTTAGAGAAATTGGTATACTCTCAAACCCAGTGCAGTGTCTAATTCTTAGAATAACAGAAAACCCTTTATGCCTCAAAGACATTGTAATGATTTTCCCTCTGCCTGGAGCATTTCCATTTCCTAACACCACAGCACAACCTCATACACATGTTCACATAGGCGACCTTCTCCTCCTTCTTATTTTACTACCTTTCCTCCTTCTCCTCCTCCTTCTTTTTCTTCTCCTCTTCCACTTTCTCACCCATTTTCTCCTCCACCTCTTCCTCCTTCTCCCCCTTCTCCTCCTCCTTCATCTTCTCTTCCTTCATCTTCTCTTTCTTCCCCTCCATCTACTTCTCCTCTGCATCCATCTCACCCTTCCTCCTCTTCCTCCACCCCTTCTCCTTCTTCTTCTTTGGTCACAGCTGGGACTTCACCACCCCAGAACAATTATTTAGTTAGAGTTGGCAAAGAGACAGAGGGAGAAAGAGATAGAGACCACAGCACTGAAGCTTCATCCAGTGTAGTAGGAGCCAGCTTGAACCTGGGTGGATTAAAAGACAAAAATGGGCTAGATGAGTTATCTCCCAACCCTGAATTCCTTCTTATTTATAAAATCAATCTGCTGACTCCAATCACAGTCTCAGGACCCATCTGTATCCTTACTGTACATTTACAACAACATAATGTTACACTGTCTCAGCAAGCCTCAGAAACCTCATTCTTTCTTCTCTACACTTCTCCTGGAGTCCTGTCCACCAGCATTTTGCAAGCTCCATAAGAACTCTGAGCTGCTCACTGTTGTATCTCAGTGCTCAGCACCATACATAGCACACAGCAGACAGTTGAATGATTTCATAAAAGAGTGACTGAGTAACATACTATAGAAATGATCCCTCAAAGTATAGTCTTCACTGTTTTCAGCTGATCTTGGATGGACGTTGAAAAAATCATGTTGAGTGAAATAAGTCAGAAACAGAAGGATGAATATGGGATGATCTCACTCTTAGGCAGAAGTTGAAAAACAAGATCAGAAAAGAAAACAGAAGTAGAAACTGAAATGGAATTGGCGTATTGCACCAAAGTAAAAGACTCTGGGGTAGGTGGGTGGGGAGAATACAAGTCCAGGAAGGATTCAGAGGACCTAGTGGGGGTTATATTGTTATATGGGAAACTGGGGATTGTTATGCATGTACAAATTATTGTACTTACTGTTGAATGTAAAACATTAATTCCCCAATTTAAAAAAAAATAAAACAATTAAAAAAAAAAGAGTGACTGAGTGACGCAAGTGAGTAAGACGCATCACTGTGTTGTAGCAGGAAGTATCCTGGACTGAATGAGCAGGCTTGGGATGGTTCATAGCTTCAGTCTCAACTGACAAAGTGACCACCTGGCAACTTGAACCTCTTGTGCTTAAAGGAACTTAAATTATTATCTCAAAGAGTCACAGGAATTAAATCAAGTATCTGTAGTCTAATACACCCTTGATTCAAAGTAAGTTCTTCCTCTTAGGTGTGGACTGTGTCATCTCAAACCAATCTAGCTAGCAGCTGGAGGCCTGTTGTTTTCACCGGGCTGGCTTCACGGGCGGGTAACAGATGACCAGGGACTGGGTTGTACGCAGTATGTCTTTATTCATGCAGGACGCAGCACAATCTAAGCAGGACACAATGCAATCTAAGCAGGATGCAGCGCAATCTATACCAAGCTAAGCTAAACTAACAACCAACTAAAACGAACAATGTTATCTTTATATATACTTCCCAAGTAGGGTGTGAACAGGATGTGACGTAGAGAGGGTACAGAGAAAAGTGACTGGTGAAAATCAGGGTGTGACAAGGAGAGGGGGTGGAGCAGGTGAGAATTCTACCACTAAACCACCAATGCCCTGGAGGGAGTGTGGTGCTTTATGTAAATGTAAAAGTGATTTATGTAAATAGACGGCAGTGGTTATGTAAAAAGAATACAGTGGTTATGTAAATAGAATGCTGTGTTAAGCAGGGGGGATTTAAACCAAATGAAACAGAAGGGGTTTTTAAAAGTAGAATTAGAAGATACCAACAGAGGCCCTTGAGCAAAATACTCTCTTTGATTCTATGCACTCAGAGAGCAGTTGTTGAAGACTACGCTATCCTGGAGGAGGAACCAACTCAGGCCATGCTCATCTGGGACTAGAATACTCTCTTTTTTCCCTACCACATTCACTGTGTGTCCTGAGGTGGTGGTGTGCAAGCTGTCTCTCATCTCATGGAGAAAAGCCGCTTTCAGGAAGGCTCCAGCTCTGGCAACAGTGACCTCAGCCATAAAGGTGATTCATTTTTCCAGTTTCCAAGGCTTCAAAGCAACATCTATGCAGTGCCATGGACTGGGGAGAGACACACAGCCTCTCTTCTATGCAATAGCTTTGGTGCTACAAGGAACCCTTAGATCTACTCGACTGTCCCTTGAGTCTCATTGGAAACATGAATGTAATGTGTACCCATAGTACTCACTCACCACTGGCACTGGGCAAGAGATGCTGGAGCAGAGCCTGCCAGTGGAGTTGTTTTCCATGGAAATACCTCAGTTAAAGAAATCGCAGACAAAATCGTGGGTAGAGACTGAAAACTTCTGGAAGTCTCTTCCTAAAAAAGCCAATCTTGGAGCCCAGGATTCTAGCCACAAAGGGAGATGGATGCTAGACTCCAAGTAAATATTGTCTTAATGGGGATACCAATGTGAGTCTGGATGGGTCAACATCCAACATACCCTGGCAGGCAGATCCACTTAAAACAGCATCTCTCTCTCCCTCTCTCTCTCCTGGGCTTCACACATGCATGATTTCACTGCTCCCTAGTTAAAATCTTCATGAGATAGACGAACAGAGAGAGTGATGGGAAGATATCACAGTGTCAGTCCTGTGTAGTGATGGGTTTCAACTTGCACCCTGCACAGGGTGTGGAACACATCTTACCTGGTCAAGCTATCTTCCCACACACAATACCCTTTGGCAGTCTCTGATCCTGGAAAAGATGATTTTCTCTGTGCTGTGACAGCCTGGGAGTGTGTGCCTTCCTCCACCACCCACAACCACCACTTTCAAAAGGGCTCTGAGATTCAGGAAAATCAAGAGCATCTTTCTGCATTTCATGCAACACTGAATTGTCACGATGGGCTTGGGAGAAGTCTGGATGTTGAGATGACAGTAAAGCGGGTTTTAATCTCACCTTTCTGTTTAACAGCTGTGTGGTTTTAGACAAATCGTTTCATTTCTCTGAGCCTCAATATACTCATCCTATAAAAATACTTCCATTATGGGATTCATTTAGAATTTCAATGAGACAATACAAATGAAATGGTTAGCACCTAGGTAATACAGCATTTCTTTCTTTCTCACTTTCTTTGTTGCTTCCTTTCTTTCACTCTTCCTTTTTCTTACCAGAGCACTGTTTAGCTCTGGCTTATCGTGGTGCAGGGGACTGATCTTGGGATTTCAGAGCCTCAGAAATGAGAGACCGATCCATTGCCCATTTGCAAAGAGCTTGGAGGCCTGGGAATTAGGCCTTGAAGTGGAACCTCTGAGGTTAATTTATGGTGGTAAAGGTTCAGATAAGTGTCAAGTTGTTCATCTGAAAAAAGAAAATATATTTTCTCCTTGAGTGTCTTAAGCTTATTCACATATAATTCTAGGAAGTAAAGAATATTTTTCCCTGGTCAGGATTACTAGCTGTTTATTTGACTACACCATATATGATAATTTACATTACTAAATTTGTATAATTATCAAAAACTCTGAAAAACTTGATTAATTAGTTTTCAATGAAACTATCATTATTATTATTTTTCCAACCTCTGTTAATTACATTTTATCTTTTATATGCTGGCCCATGAGTTACTTACAGAGGAACTCTTTTATAGAGAAGATAATATACTAATTTATTTACCCCTTTTCTAGTTCAAAGAATATATTAGAGCAGCATCTCTAAAATACACCACCTACAGCTAGTCTACAGAATGACTCTGCTGGAGGTTCAGATTTATTTGTCTTCTGCTAAAGGAAAGATTTAAAAAATCAATAAAAATTGAAAATCAGTAAAAGTGATAAAGATTCAGATTGCCATGTAGAGTTACTGTGATGGCACAACAAGTTGGTTTTCTCATATCAACAGTCATTGAAAAAGAAAATCAACAGCTATTCCAGAGGTGGGGCTAGGAAGCAGCAGCAGCTGTGTTGATCTCCTCTCCTCTCCCAGGTCAACTAGGAATACTGAAGGAAATCACCCAGGACTGCAACAAGACAGGACTAGAACAACTTCAGGAAACCACCAAATCACCAGTGAGTGCAAACACGTGTGGCTCATGCAGAGAAGAGACTAGGGAGAGATTAAATAGCTGGTAACAATCGGCAGTTTAGAGTTGAGACACCACCTCCAGTCTGTTTCACCAACAAGGGGACTGCTGAAGGGAGGAGAGGACTCACCTGAGACTCACCAAATGCAACTGTGAATCTCCATTGCTACTTCCCTCAGAATCTGGAGCACCAGCAGGGAGGCCCTGTGCTGACACCAGGGGACAGAGAATTAACCAGGAAACTCAGGAGAAGATCTACACCTCAGTGGTCTAACGGTGGGGCTGTGAGAGTCTCTTTGCATAACCAATATATTATCTCTACCCCACCCAGATTTATCTCTTGGTCAGGAGTCAGTGATCAAGCTAAGAAGCCTACTTATAGTTTAAAAGGCCTCAGACTCCATAGCCTACAGGGAAGAAAAAGCACAAAAGAGGCTTTAAAGCCACTGAGCTCCAACTCAAGGACTAAAATACTATTGAAAAAACTGTCAATTTCCACAACTGTGAAGCCTTTAATTACCTTACTTAGGCACAAGTAAATCCAGGCAAGGGTGATCAGTAATTTGAAAAGTACTGAGAGAGGGACCTCATAACATAATATATAAAATGGTTAAACCAACAAGAAGAAATATTCGAGAAATGAACCAGGAAAAAAGTGCACCAAATGCCCCCCCAAAGGTTAAAACACAAAATTGTGAAGTCAACATCAAAACACTAGTTAAAGAAATAATCACAGGAGTGAGTAAGAGTTTGAAACAATTGTCATCAGAAATACAGAAACAACAAATGAGACCTTGGAACAAAACACTAGTTATCTCAAAGTTCATAGAGAGCTGAAAGCTGAAAAGCTGAGCTAAGAACACAACTAGCTTAACAAGCTAAAACAGTATCAGAACAGGGTAACAAAATAGATGAACTCCAGAAAACAGTATAGGGGAGACAGAATAGAATAAATGAGGCTGAAGACAGAATTAGCAAGATCGAGGACAAATTAGAGACAACTAAACAAGAATGAAGAGATCTCAAAAAGAGATTAAGAGATACAGATACTGAAAACAACAACAGAGACCTAAGGGATGACTTCAAAAGAAATAATATATTGCCTTACCAGAGGAAGAAAGAGAGGGAGGGGAAGAAAGCATTCTTCAGGATATAATAGCTGAGAACTTTTCGAGTCTAGATAACATCAAAGACATAAAAGTTAAAGAAACCCAGAGGGTCCCAAACAGAATTAAACCAGATGTAAAGACACATTCCTATTTAGAATGGAAAGGAATAAGGGTAAAGAATGGATCCTGAAGGCTGCAAGAGAAAAACAGAGTCACCTACAGAGGAAAACCCATAAGATTAATAGCATACTTCTCCACACAAACCTGACAGGCTAGAAGAGAAAGGCAAGATATCTATAGAGTCCTTAATGAGAAATTCTTTCAATCAAGATTACTGTATTTTGCTATATTGTCATTCAGACTACATGGAGGCATAAAAACCTTATCAGACAAGCAACAGTTTAAAGAATCAACTATCACCAAGTCTGTCCTGAAAGATGTTCTGAAAGATGTCCTATAAACAATGAGACCCACCACAAATATGCCATATATCAGAACATTCTAAAACTCTACAAGAATGATATTAAAATTTATTAAATCTTTGATATCAATAAATGTCAATGGTCTGAATTCATCTATTAAAAGGCACAGAGTATGAAGATGGATCAGAATACACAACCTAACAATATGCTGTCTACAGGAAACCCACCTAACTCAACAAGACAAACACAGACTCAAAATTAAAGGATGGAAAACTATCAAATAGGCCAATGGCCCACAAAAAAGGGGGCAGGAACAGCTATTCTCATATCTGACATGATAGACTTTAAAATAAATAAAATCTAAAAAGCTAGGGCTGGACACTACTTAATGCTCAGAGGATCAGTCAATCAAGAGGACTTAACAATAACTAACATATATGCACCCAAAGAGAATCCATCTAAATACACCAAACATCTACTGAAAGAGCTACAGCAATATATTAACAGCAACACAGTCATAGTAGAGAACTTCAACACCTTACTATCTTAACTTGACAGATTATCTAGGCAAAAAATCAATAAAAAAATGAGGGAGCTAAAAGAGGAGATATATAAACTAGAACTATTAGGCATTTTCAGAGTCATTCATTCCAAGAAACTGGAATACACATTCTACTCAAATCCATATGGGTCATTCTCAAGGATAGAACATATGTTAGGCCACAAAGACAGCATCAGCACATTCAAGAGTATTGAAATAATCTCAAGCATCTTCTCAGACAACAGTAGAATTAAACTAACACTTAACAATCAACAAAAGATTAGTAATAGTCTCAGAATGTGGAAGGTCAATAGTACACTACTTAACAACTACTGGGTGAAAGTGGAAAAAAGGAAGAAATCAAATGTTTCGAGAGTTCAATGAAAATGAAGATACAAGCTACAAAATGTTTGGGAAACAGCTAAGGCAATACTGACAGGGATGTTCATAGCCATACAAGCAGACACTAGGAAACAAGAAAATCATAAATAAACAATCTGACTGCAAATCTTAAAGCTCTAGGAGAAGACCAAAGGAATCTTAAATCAACCAGAAAGATAATAATAAGTAAAGTTAGGGCAGAAATAAATAGCATTGAAAATAAGAAAAACATACAAATAATCAAAGAAAGTAAATGTTGGTTCTTCAAAAGAGTGAACAAAATCGACAAAATTTTAGCCAGAATCACAAAACCAAAAAGGGAGAAGACCCAAATAATTTGGGTCATAAATGAAAGAGGAGATATCACAACAGATACCACAGAAATTTAACATATCATGTGATGCTTCTATGAACAACTCTATGGAACCATGAAGCTAGAGAACCTGGAAGAAATGGATGATTTCCTAGATATCTATGAACTTCCAAAACTAAGTAAAGAGGAACTACATAACATTAACAGGCCCATCACAGCTAATGAAATTGAAACAGTTATCAAAAATCTTCCCCAAAATAAAACTCCTGGACAAGATGGTCTTACAAATGAATTCTAAAAAACCTTCGAAGAAGAACTAATACCTCTATGTTAAAAGTCTTCCAGAAGATTGAACACATTGGAATACTCTTTTCCAGCTTCTATGAAGCCACCATCACTTTGATACTGAAAGCAGACAGGGACACAAGCAAAAAAGAAAACTACAGACCAATATCTCTGATGAACATAGATGCTAAAATATTCAACAAAATTCTAGCCAACTGGATACAGCAGAATATTAAAAAGATTGTTCATCTTGACCAAGTAGGGTTTATTCTAGGCATGCAAGGTCGGTTTAATATATGTAACTCAATCAAGGTGATCCAACACATCAACAAAAGCAAGATCAGAAACCACATGGCCATATCAATAGGTGCAGAGAAAGCCTTTGACAAAATACAACATCCCTTTATGATCAAACAGCTACAAAATTGGGAATAGATGGAAAATTCCTAAAGTTCGTGGAGTCTATATATAGCAAACCTACAGCCAACATCATATTCAGTGGTGAAAAACTCAAAGCATTTCCACTCATATCAGGTACTAGGCAGAGTTGTCCACTATCACCATTACTTCCAGTATAGTGTTTGAAGTTCTTGACATAGCAATCAGGCAGGAGCAAGTAATTAAAGGCATACAGATTGGAAGAGAAGAAGTCAAACTCTCCCTATTTGCAGATGACTTGATAGTATACACAGAAAATTCTAAAAATAATCCAGCAAGAAGCTTTTGGAAATCATCAGGCAATACAGTAAGGTGTCAGGCTATAACATTAACATTAAAAAGTCAGTGACATTCCTCTATGCAAACACTAAGTTAGAAGCAGTTGAAATCCAGAAAACAATTTCTTTTACTATAGCTACAAAAACAATAAAATGTCTAGGAATAAACCTAACCAAAGAAGTGAAAGACTTGTATACTGAAAATTATGAGTCCCTACTCAAGGAAATTTAAAGACACAAAAAAGTTGAAAGATATTCTGTCGTATGCTTTACATTGGTTTGTTCTAGCCCTCCCCCGCCAAGAGAATTGGATCAGTCCAGTTAATTTTGCGGGCCCACTTGGCCCCACCCCAAGGAACTCCGAGAGAGGGTTCCTGAGTTTGAGAGTTCCAGAGTTGCAGAGTAAGAGAGAGTTGCAGAGTCGAGAGTAAGAGAGAGTTGCAGAGTAAGAGAGAGTTCCACAGTTGAAGAGTTCTGGAGTTGGAGAGGGTTCCTGAGTTCCAGAGAGAGAGTTAGGGAGTTACACAGTTGGGGAGTTGGAGAGTTTCAGAGTGCCAGAGTTGGAGGGTTCCAGAGTTACAGAGTTAGAGAGAGTGCTTGTGCCGCCACAAAGAGACAGCAGAGTTCTGTTTGGTGATTAGTTTGTCTTAGTTTATGAATCGTTGTTCCTGAATAAAGAAATACAGCTTCCCTGCCCAGCCGTTGTCTCCGCGTCTCTGTTACCCGCCTGTGAAGCAAGACGGGCCAGCTAGAGCCTCTGAAATAATTTTAACAACAATATTCCATGTTCATGGACTGGAATAATGAACATCATCAAAATGAATATACTACCCAGAGCCATATACAAATCTAATGCTATCCTCACAAAGATCTCAACCACATTTTCTAGGAGAATAGAACAAATACTACAAATGTTTACCTGGAACCAGAAAAGACCTAGAATTGCCAAAAAATTTTTGAGAAGAAAGAACAGAACTAGAGACATCATACTCACAGAACTCAAATTCTATTATAGGGCCATTGTCATCTAAACTGCTTGGTACTCGACATGAATAGACACACTGACCAGTGGAATAGAACTGAGAGCCCAGAAATGAGCCCCCATATCTATGGACATATAATCTTTGACAAAGGTGCCCAGACTATTAAATGGGGAAAGCAGAGTTTCTTCACCAAATGGTGTTGGGAAAAATGGGTTGAATCACACAGAAGAATGAAACTGAACCACTATATTTCACCAAACACAAAAGTAAATTCCAAGTGGATCAAGGACTTGAATGTTAGACCAGAAACTATCAGATACTTAGAGGAAAATATTGGCAGAACACTTTTCTGCATAAATTTTAAAGACATCTTCAATTAGACAAACTCAATTACAAAGAAAATTAAGGAAGCATAAGCCTATGGGACTACATCAAATTAGAAAGCTTCTGCATAGCAAAAGAAACCACTCCACAAAAAAAGAGACCCCTCACAGAATGGAAGAAGTATTTATATACTGTACATAAGACAAGAATTTAATAACCAAAATATATAAAGAGCTTGCCAAACTCAACAACAAGAAATAAAAGCCATCCAAAAATGGGGGGAGGACATGGACAGATAATTAACCACAGAAGAAATCCAGAAGGCTGAGAAACACATGAAAAAATGTTCCAAGTCTTTGATTGTCAGAGAAATGCAAATAAAGACAACAATGAGATACCACTTCACTCCTGTGAGAATGTCACACATCAGAAAAGGTAACAGCACCACATGCTGGAGAGGTTGTGAGGTCGAAGGAACCCTCCTGCACTGCTGGTGGGAATGTAAATCGCTACAACCTCTGTGTAGAACAGTCTGGAGAACTCTCAGAAGGCTAGAAATGGACCTACCCTATGATCCTGCAATTCCTCTCCTGGGGATGTATCCTAAGGAACCCAACACACCCATCCAAAAAGATCTGTGTACACATATGTTCTTGGCAGCACAATTTGTAACGGCCAAAACCTGGAAGCAACCCAGGTTCCTAACAGCATATGAGTGGCTGAGTAAGTTGTAGTCTATATACACAGTGGAATACTACTCAGCTATAAAAATGGTGACTTCCATCAGGATGCTGGCCAGGCTTCCCTGGATTGAAGACCCCACCAATGTGTCCTGGAGCTCCGCTTCCCCAGAGACCCACCCTACTAGGGAAAGAGAGAGGCAGACTGGGAGTATGGACCAACCAGTCAATGCCCATGTTCAGCGGGGAAGCAATTACAGAAGCCAGACCTTCCACCTTCTGCAACCCACAATGACCCTGGGTCCATGCTCCCAGAGGGATAGAGAATGGGAAAGCTATCAGGGGAGGGGGTGGGATATGGAGATTGGGTGGTGGGAATTGTGTGGAGTTGTACCCCTCCTACCCTATGGTTTTGTTAATTAATCTAATTAATCCTTTTGTAAATTAAAAAAAAATGGTGACTTCACCATTTTCAGACTATCTTGGATGGGCCTTGAAAAATTCATGTTAAGTGAAATAAGTTAGGAACAGAAGGATGAATATGGGATGATCTCACTCTCAGGCAGAAGTTGAAAAACAAGATCAGAAGAGAAAACACAAGTAGAACCTGAACTGGAATTGGCCTATTGCACCAAAGTAAAAGACTCTGGGGTGGGGAGTGGGGATATAGGTCCAAGAAGGATGACAGAGGACCTAGTGGGGGTTGTATTGTTACGTGGAAAACTGAGAAATGTTTTTCAGCTGTCGAATGTAAAGCATTAATTCCCCCATAAAGAAATTAAAATAAAAAGAAATAGAAAATCAAATACCAGTAAGACTGTTTACCTAGGCAGGTAGATTGTCTGCCTTTCTGGCATCCCAGGCTTGAGTCTTGCTCTCTCCAGACTGGAGGAATCTTTGGTACCATTGCCTCTCTGTCTCTCTCTTTCTGTCTGAAAAAGTAGTTGATTTTAAGAGATTAAGTGTCAGAGACAGGTTAAAATAGCCACAGGGGAAAAATAATAATAAAAAAAACATGGGTCATCTAATTTAAACTTCATAATTGTAGTATGTAATCAGAGACATAGGACACCTTACAATGGGATAATTCTTCACAATAAATAAACCTGTTGAAGAGAAGATAGGAGCAAGACCAAATCAAATACCAATGACTAATAATACCCTACTTACCCATAACAAAAGACTCTGGATTTTAGCATATATTCCTGCCAAAGGCCATGTGTAATATTTCCTTCTTAGTAGCTCCCAGCCACTAGGAAATCCACAGAGCTATACCCAACTATTGAAGCCTTCCTTATCCTCTGTCCTTTCTTATTCTAGGACATGTTCCTAAGGTTTAAAAATGATGACTAAGTTTCCCAACTTGAATGCTACTATAGTAATTTTCTAAGACTTTAGAGAAAGATATAAGGAAACCACAGTGTGTGTGTGTTAAAACTGTTCTACTTGATTGTCTGTAACGTCGAAAAGGCAGAGAATGAGGACTAACCTATTTATAAGCTTACTTTCAGTGGCATGGTTATTACCTTATCATCATTACCACCTTAGTAATCAGTATGTATAACTTAACTAAAACCGTAAATTTCAAATGTAGATTAGTAAGAAGTTGTGTAGCTAGATAAATATCCCTATATTCTAAGAGCTTCACAGATCTTTAAGACTTTATGTCCATGTATGGAAGTTGTGATTCTACTGGCATATACGAGGTTATAAAACACCCTTCTGTCTACATCAGATTTGGTGGCAGAGAACAGAAATAGAAGAATATTTAGAAATAAAAGGTAATAAAATAATTCTGTAATGAGAATAAAATATCCTATGACAAGAATATATCTTGAAAGTAACTGAGATAATTTATGGCATGTCTATTTGGCATTTATAGCAAGTTTCCTGTGATAACTAATGCAAGCCAGTATTTATGGGTCAAATGACCTTGGCAGACAGTATACCGAGCACGTACATTCATTATCACAACAATTGTTGGGAATACTTTGTGGTTTGCCTGTAAAAATGAGGGAGACTAGATCTTATGGGTGTGGTGAGCAAGCTCCTTAGCAAGTGGCAGAATTCGCACACACACTCACACAACTAAAGTTATGTATTCTTTAATTTTTGATGGTTCTTACTTTTTGTTGGGGGGGGTCATGTTTTACAATAAATACAGCTGTTGGTACATGGGTGAGTTTTCTGCAAAACACTCTCAGCCACAGCCTAGTTTCTCCTCTGCCTTCTTGCGAGACAGGCCCTGAAGCCTCTCTTGCCCCACCCCACCCTGCCCTGCCCTCAGAGTCCTCTATTTCAGTGCAATACACAGAAGCCCAAGTTCTGATTTGTGTTTCCTTTTTCTGCTCTTATTTCTCAACTTCTGTCTATGAGTGGGATACACCCATATTCATTCTTCTCTTTCTGGTTTATCTCACTTAAATGAGGTGAGGACTGTGAATTCATCACTCTTAATAGCTGATATATATGGGGGGGAGAGAGGGAGAGGGAGAGAGGGAGAGAGGGAGAAGGAGAGAGGGAGAGAGGGAGAGGGAGTGAGGGAGAGGGAGAGAGTGAGAAGGAGAGAGGGAGAGGGAGAGAAGGAGAGGGAATGAGGGAGAGGGAGAGGGGGATGGGGAGGGGGAGGGGGAGGGGGAGGGAGAGGGAGAGGGAGAGGGAGAGGGAGAGGGAGAGATTGAGAACAGCCAGTAAAATATGGCTAATGTAAGATGTAAACCAAGAAGAGCTCCTGTTGGGGGAGCTGGGGAGTAGTGCACCAGGTTAAGTGCACATAGTTCTAGGTTCAAGGCCCCATGCAAGCATCAAGCCTGGTTCAAGCCCCCGTCCCATCACTGGGGAGAAGAATCACAAGTGGCAAACAGGTCTGCAGGTGTCTATATTTCTCTCCCTGTCTCTATCTCTATCTTCCTATCGTCTTTCAATTTCTCTCTGTCCTGTCTGATAAAAAATGGTCTCCAGGAGCAGTGTATTCACAGTTCACTAAGCCCCAGTGATAACCCCAGAGACAAAAAAAAAAAAAAAAGAAAGAAAGAAAGAGAGCTCATGTTTGTTATTGACACTATGAATCCTACGTGTTAACATGTCATGCGCATATGCATGCCTACATATATATATGTCACACTCTTCTCAGGTTCTCATCTGTCCTTGGACACTTGAGTTACTTCTGAATTTTAACTATTACAAACTGTGCTGCTATGAACATGGATAAACACAGATCTTTTTGGATGGGTGTGTTGGGTTCCTTAGGATGTATCCCAGGAGAGGAATTGCAGGATCATAGGGTAGGTCCAATTCTAGCCTTCTGAGAGTTCTCCAGACTGTTCTCCTCAGGGTTGGACCCACTGACAGTCCCATCAGCAGTGCAGGAGGATCATTTGTCCTCACAACTTCTCCAGCATTTGTTACTGCTATCTTTTCTGATATGTGACATTCTCATAGGAGGTATCTCATTGTTTCTCTTTATTTGCATTTCTCTGACAGTCAATGCCTTGGAGCATTTTTTTTCCATGTATTTGTTGGCATTTTAAATTTCTTCTTTGAATATTCCTTGTTCATATCCTATCTCCATTGTAGGATATTGTAGGATTTTTTCTTTTTCTTTTTGGCTGAGTTTTGTGAGCTTTTTGTACATTTTGGTTATTAGCCTTTGGATTGATGTATGGCACATATTTTTTTTTCTCCCATTCTGTAAGGAATCTCTTTGTCTGAGTGGTGGTTTCTTTTGCTGTGCAGAAGCTTTTGAATTTGATGTACTTCCATTTGTTTATTTTTGGTTAGTCTTCCTTGTGACTGATTTGTCTCCTTAAAGATATCTCTAAAAGTTAGAAGGAAAAGAGACTGCCAGTATTTTCTAAGTATTTGATGGCTTCTGATCTAACATCTAAGTCTTTCATCAACTGGAAGTGTACTTTTGTGTGTGGTGAAAGGTAGTGGTTCAGTTTCATTCTTCTGTTGGCACGCTTCTAGTTCTGCTTCTGGGAGCCCTTCTGTTCCATTGCTTGACATTGTGGTCTATACATGGTCATTCTGTTACATTGGTTTGGTCTCACTCCCCCTGCCTCCGGGAGATTTTGGTTTAGTCCTTGCTAGTTTGTGCTTCTTCCTTCTCCCCGCCCCCTATCCCTACATACTTCCTTGGTTACTGACTCTGCCTACGGAGGAGAGAGAGGAAAGATAAAACTGGGTTGTGATTAGATTAGATTAGTTTTTTGAATTGTTTGCTCGTGAATAAAGAAATATTGCTTCTCCGCTCAGCCATGTGTCCCTGGTCGTCTGTCTCCCGCTGTGAAACTAGCCCGGCACACTGGCGCCCTGAACTTTGACTGACATTCTTCTGCACATTTCAACCCAATTTTCTGAACACCATTTGTTGAAGAGTCACTCCTTTCTACACTTCATAGTTTGAGTCCCCTTGTCAAGTATTAGATCTCCATAGATGTGGGACTTATTTCTTGGCTCTCCATTCTATTCTATGGGTCAGTGTGTTTACTCTTGTTCTAGTACCAGAAAATTTTATTACAATGGTCTGGTAATATAGTTTGGCATCTGTGAGTTGATGCAATCTTGTCTCTACCTTATTGATAAAAGGACGTGAAGCCTAATCAATGCCACATATGGAGCCCATAGTTACACAGCTTAGAAGTGGGAGTTGCACTAGTTACTGGGAAATGCTGGGATATATGATTCAATTACCATGCTCAAATGTGAACACCTTTTGGTACACCATCTGTTCAAAACCAATGCTAGTAACCTCTGATTCTAACCAAAAGAGAATTGTTTTCTATTGACTCTAGGAAACATTCCTATTAGTTGAAGCAGTTATTGATAATCATGCAGAAGTCAAGAATCCTTTTAATTTGTGCTTTGGCAATACTTTACTTTTCTTAATTTTGCTACAAGCACTTAGTAATTCATGGCCAGTTAACTTAAATTGCTTCCCACATTGACAAAGCATTAGCTTTCATCACTAAAGCACAATTACCTAGAAAACATACTGTTTTGCACCTCATCCTGAAAAAGGAAGCAGAGTTCTCATGGCAATGGAGCAAGGGATATGGGAGTATCCTTCTATGATATTACAAAGTAGATCAATAATATTGTCATTGATGTCACAGGGAGTGTTGATAACCTTGAATTCACAAGCCCTTTACATTTCAAGAACTTGACTATGCAGTTTTCAGCACCTTTGTCTGCCCTTCCCTTCTGGGGGAGTAATTGCTAGAGGGCACATTTTCCCATTGTCTTATTGTCACAAAGTGAGAGATGTTGCTCTCCTCTATCTTAGCTGACATCCCTGCATACCTTGGAAGGCTACCTCTTCTTTGATTCTGTAATTGATCAGTGCTTACATTCTTGTTGGGAAGTGCTAGTTTTGCATTTGAAAGACTAACTTAGAACTGTTACTATCTGAACCCTAGGTAACTGCCAGTGTCTATAGGAAATGGCTAACACCAAAAGGTGTGCTCTTTGGTGTTAAGGAGATTCTAGACATAAGAGAGAGGAGAAGGACAGGAGGAGGGGAAAGGGAGAGGGTGAGGGAGAGGGAGAGAGAGAGATTGAGAACAGCCAGTAAAATATGGCTAATGTAAGATGTAAACCAAGAAGAGCTCCTGTTGGGGGAGCTGGGGAGTAGTGCACCAGGTTAAGTGCACATAGTTCTAGGTTCAAGGCCCCATGCAAGCATCAAGCCTGGTTCAAGATCCCCCCCCACACACACACCTAACAGGGAGAAGAATCACAAGTGGCAAATCACAGGTCTGCAGGTGTCTATATTTCTCTCCCTCTCTCTATCTCTGTCTTCCCTTCCTCTCTCAATTTCTCTCTGTCCTATCCAGTAAAAAGTGGTCTCCAGGAGCAGTGTATTCACAGTGCACTAAGCCCCAGTGATAACCCCAGAGACAAAAAGAAAAGAAAGAAAGAAAGAAAGAAAGAAAGAAAGAAAGAAAGCTCATGTTTGTAATTGACAATGTGAATCTTATGTGTTAACATTTCATGCACATATGCATGCCCATATCTTTTTTTTAAGATTTTATTTATTCATTAATGAGAAAGATAGGAGGAGAGAGAAAGAACCAGACATCACTCTGGCACATGTGTTGCCAGGGATCGAACTCAGGACCTCATGCTTGAGAGCCCAAAGCTTTATCACTGAGCCACCTCCCGGACCACAGACCACCCTATGTGAATATCATATGTGCGTTTGTGTTAAATTATCCTTGAGTTCCCAGTGATTCAATATGTATTTCCAGAAAGTGAGGCTTCCACACAGACTACATTTCTCACAGCATGCATTCCCTCATCTATCTTTTACTTGTCTGACTTGGCTCCAAGGAGCTTCTAAATCTTTCATTCAATATTTATCTATTTCACTTGATAGGACAGAAATAAGTAGAGAGGGGAAGAGGAGAGAGAGGAAGACAGAATGAGAGACATCACAGTTAGGTCTCACCACTCATGAACATTCCCTCCCGCAGGTAGGCCCAGAGGACTTGAATCTGACTTGCTGTGCATGGTGATACCTTCACTCATTCAACTGGGTGCATTAATTGCCATGGCCCCAAATCTCTTTTTTTAATAGATTTTACATAAGTTTCACTTCAGTTACATAGCTTTTCTCCTTACCACGCCCCCACATTGCCACATCTATCACCAGGGTCCCAAAGTTCCAGTGACATTATGCCAGAGACCCATGGATTACACCTCCACTTCCCTATTTAATCTGATAACCACTACCACCCTAAGAGTCACCGAGATACATTGTGCTATTGTTTTTCTTTCGCAAGTTTGACTGTTTTAGTTTTTCATAGTCCACATGAGTGAGACCGTCTGATAATTGCCTTTTTCTTCTATACTTATTTCACATAACGAATTTGAGTTTCACCCACTTTGTCCTTAAAAGCATTATGTCGTCTTTTTTAAATGCAAAGTATCATGTAGATTTTTTCTAGTCATCTATAGAGAGACATTTAGGTTGATTCCAAAAAATGGAGTTAGAAACTGGATTTTTATGATCCTGGAACCCCCTCTTGAAGCCTTATTTCCCCCCAAAATATGTATGCCATGTCCCAACTTTCATCTCTTTGTAGTGACAAACCTGAATTTTTTGAATAACAATAAACAAAAACACTTTCAAGACCTCAGAAATGCTAAATTATAACAGGACCTTGAACTGTAAAATATGGAATCAACCTAAATGTCGCTCTATAGATGACTAGAAAAAATGTTTTAGGACCTTGGGAAAGTTGCTTCAGTAACTAAACTAAGATTTATTTTTATTGATTTAAAATATAATTATTAGGAAATTATACAGTATGGAAGATTTGATAAAATAAAAATTCTTGTTAGGATAATTGAAGCCATTTGTGCAAATCACTGAATACTGTGCCTCATGCACATGAAGTACTCATAAATATCATATATTGATATTAATGATATGGACAGAGATGTGCTTAAGCAGAAGGACTGTTGAGCACTAAAATTATGGAAGAGGGAGCATTATGTCTGACTCTTCTTCTTCTCCTTTTTTTACTATATTCTTTTTTTAAATTCTTTACTTATAAAAAGGAAACATTGACAAAACCATAGTGTTGGATAGTATGCCAGCTCCCCCTGGCTTCTGCTTAACCATATGCCTATATAGGGATAGATTTAATCCCATTCAAAGCTTTGGTCTATTTACATAAATCACTTTTACATTTACATAAAGCACTCCCTCCAGGGCATTGGTGGTTCAGTGATAGGATTCTCGCCTGCTCCGCCCCCTCCTTGTCACACTCTGATTTTCACCAGTCACTTTTCTCTCCACCCTCTCTATGTCACATCCTGTTTCCACCCTACTTGGAGAGTATAAAAACAGCTGCTCTTCTGATTAAAGACACTTGGAAATTGCTTTCCGGCTCCGAGAGTTCCAGAGTGTATCTCCTGCGAAGTTAGTGCGGCACGAGTTCCTGATCCCTCTCCCACGCAGCAGCCTAGATTGGCTCCAGTTGAGTTCTCTCCAAGCCAGAGAGCACTAGCTCGGGAAGAAGAACCCTCAGGCTATCCCTGTACCATAGGATAAGAGGGGTACAACTGTACACAATTCCCGCCACCAGAACTCTGTATCCCATCCCATCCCATCCCCTCCCTTGATAGCTTCCCTATTCTCTATCCCTCTGGGAGTATGGACCCAGGGTCATTGTGGGATGCAGAAGGTGGAAGGTCTGGTTTCCCCGCTGAACATGGGCATTAACAGGTCAACCCGACATGTCTGACTCTTCTACTTCCTCTGTTCTCAAGGGTCTTTGAAAGCCAGGAACACTGGTACACTATTGGTGTGTAATTAACAGTTCTGCAACAGAAATAAACTTTTGGATGGTCTCCTGATGCTACAGAATAATAAATGTGGGATGCCTGCTAGTATATCTGTTTCCATAAAAAGCAGTCCTTGTCATTATGAGTGTTATCTGGTGATTAACTAGGAACCTCAGAGTTTGCAGTGTCAACCATGTGTTTCTGCAGTAGGTGATACTGCTGTATGGGAAATGGATCTTTTAGTTTTCACAGTGCTCTATCTTTCTTGGCACAGCTTGAATAGAGGTCACTATCTGGCATCTCTACAGGAATCCTGTGGTTCTACCCACTCCACTTGATTCCCCATGTGTTTATTTCAGCCTCCAGTATCTTCAATATACCTGTCTTAGTGGCTACCTATGACCACAACTGGAAAAAGTCCAGCAGACTAAATTCTCATGTGTGACTGTGTATTCCTGGGTGCTTGCCAGTGGACTCATTTTATTGGCAGAATGTTTGTCATGTGATGAGATTCTGTATGATATGATGGTTTGAGTAGCCTCAGGGGTAGGGGTCTGGAGCCTGGAGGAGGTCATGGATAGGAGGACAGCGCAGATGCAATTCAACTTGAAAGAAAGAGAAAGAGAGATGGGAGGAAGGAGGAGGAAGAGAGATAGAAAGAGAGAGGGAGAGAGAGAGAGGAAGAGAGAGAGAGAGAAAGGAAGAGAGAGAGAAAGAGAGAGAGAGAGAGAGAGAGAGAGGGAGAGAGAGAGAAAGAAGAGCCTCTATGGATATATTCAGTTCCTCAATGAGATAACAGTTAATAGGAAGGTGAAGACTCTACAGAGTTGGGTAATCTGAGTTTAAAGATGGTTTCCACCCATCCTTTGCTGCATAATCTTACGCATTTTGTCTCTCCTCACCAGTAAAGTATATATCAGAATTGGAAGTAGCACAAATGTGTCTTGAGGAGTGAATCAAATATCTGCTGTAAGTTTTCTTGATCATAACTTTTCACATTTAGTACCATCAGTCATAAATCATAGATGTGTTTGAGGATTTTAACTAAGTAAGTGCTGGAGAAATAGCACAGATTTACTGTATCAAACTTGCCTGTCTAAGTGCTCAGTGTTCATTGATTCAACTCCCCATACCACTCTATATCAAAATTGCTCAGTTGTTGCTGCTCAGTTGTCATGGAAAGAAATCAAAACTGTAAAATCGTATTTTCATAATGCATCTATTTTTTGTCCTCCTACACCAGGGTTATCAATGGGGTTCAGTGTCTACATGATGATTTTTTTCACTTTTGGTAATTATGTTATTTTTCCTTCTGATTGAGACAGAGAGAATCATGGTGGGGAAATAAAGAAAGACATCCACAGTACTTCTCCACCAGCCATGAAGTCTCTGAAGTCCCAAGGGACTTCTGTCGGCAGTGATGTTTCTGTAGGCTTGTGTCCTTAAAAATACCTACACATTTCTATTATCTGGTCTTTACTTATGATTTATTAAAGATGAGAGAGCAAGAGCAGAGATGTAAATTCACCCAAAGAACTTCAGCCATAGCTGGAAAAGTGGAAACTGAAAATAGTTTTACCTTTTATTCTTATAACATGATGTAATGTTAAATTAATCAATTATTTTGTGAACTTAGGCATTCTATATGGGTGATTTCACAGTTCTTGTATGCTTTTCTATTCACACAGATATAGCATTATCTACTCCTATAGCACCACACACACACACATACACACACACACATACACACACACACATACACACACACACACACACACACACACAGAGATATTTCCATTTGTTTGTGTACCTATTAAGCTTTATAGTATAGTTTATTTTTTATTGATGGGGTTAATGCTTCACAGTGCAAATACTGACATATGTATACAATTTAATTATGTGCCAGGCCCCAAAAGTTTCTTCCTATTCTCTCTCCTCCTCCCTCCCCAAATACATAAAGAGCTCAGTAAACTTAACACCAAAATATAAACGACCCCATTAGAAAATGAACAGATGCTTTACAGAGAAAGAGATCCAGAGGGAAAGCAGATGTATGAGAAGATGCTCAGAGTCATTGATCATTAGAGAAATGCAAATAAAGACAACAATGAGATACCACATATGAGAATGGCATTAATCAGAAAGGACAGAAATGACAGAAAATGTTGGAAAGGATGTATAGAAAAAGGGATAATTCTGCACTGCTGGTGGGAGTGTGCAATGATCCGCCCACTGTGGAAAGCAATTTGGAGACTTACTGGAACATTAGGAGTGGAGCTACCCTATGACCCAACAATTAGTCTCCTGGGGATTTACCCCATGGAACCAGAAACACTTATCAGAAGAGATTTGTGTATACCTTTGTTTATAGCAGCACAGTTTATAATCATCAGAACTTGGAAGCAACCCACATGTCAACAAATCAGATGAGTGACCCCTCCAAAATTTGGTATACATATAAAACAGAATCCTAAGCTGTTAAAAACAATGGGGTTCTCTCTCCTCTTTGCATCTATTGAATGAAACTTGAGGACAACATGTGGAGTGAGGTAAGCCAAAAAGAGAAGGACAAATATCCACCGATATTACTCATTAGCTTGATTGAACAATGTAGAGATAAGAAGGAAAAGCAAAAAGTGAAACATGAACTGGACATTGTGTAATGTATGGGTTTTATTATCATTTAGTTGTACAAAATCAGCTAACTGATTTGGAGAAGAATGTCAAAGAAGAGATATTTAAATATTTTTCTATGTGTATTGACAAAATTCAAGAAGAGGAACCATGCCACACTATTGCAAGGTGAATGGAACTGAGAGAATGCTGAGGTCAGGGGGCAGAGGGAGAGCTCTGAAGAGGTGGGGCTTCAGGACACAGTGGTGAGGCTGTCTGCCCAGGAAAGTCACATTGGTTTCATGGTAGCATCTGTAACTTAGAGGCTGAAAAGCATGAAGATATAAAATAGAACAAAATGTTTAATAATCAGGAACCTAAAGGTAAGAACATAGCAGATGATATTTCGGCTCTCCATTTTGGAAAAAGCTAGGAAAACTATTTTAGGTATATTCCAAGGAGCCCATGACTTTATTGATTTTTGCTTGAGCCTAACAGCTAATATGCAAGTGGTCCAAAGGTATTGTGTGGGGAGATGGTTGTCAGAGTTGGAAATAGGACTAGAAATCTGGATTAGGGAAGAGAGTAGCTCCTAAATATAGGAAAATACCATTAGCTGTAAACCCTGTTGATCTGATCTGGGGCCTATATTCAGCACAGGAGCCTGTGTAACCTCTGCATCCTTGTAGGTCTGAGCTCACAGTCTGTGGTTAAAGCTAGGAACATTCTAGTCTGCATTCATTTCAGGACCCATCTTCTTTGAATTGCCAAGTATGTTGACCCAGACTCCCTTCAGAGAGTGGGACAATTTCTACCATTATTGTTCCAAATTGAGGGCAAGTTTCTGGAGTTGCTCACAAGAGGATTTATGAAGTTGTTCTTGGTGGAGTGATGGTGGAAAGAGGGATCTGCTAGAAGTCTAGGCCCATCATGTCTCCGTGGGAATTATAGGATTCCCTCACTAGGGTCCTGGATGACAAACTAATTCTTAATGGGTCAGTCCTTTCAGGTTCAGGTCTTAATATATCAAATATATAAGCTATATGTATGAACACACATATATGAATACAAATGTGTCATAGCTATATTATGCAGTTACACACTTAGGATGAGAAAAGAGAAAAGGTATTGTCCCCAATAGTGACACAGCTGTCTAAACATGGGGTCTGATCTGATAATTCCATGTCTGACATCAGTGCTATATGCAGTCTGCCATGTAAGTCGTTGTGCTTGTGGTTGGAGCTTGGCTTCATGGAGTGGTAAAAGTCTGGCAGAGTGTCAGAGCCTAATGCTTGGAGCAGAGCACAGCAGCTGTAATGAGAGCTGAGGTCTTCTGCATGTTCTGCTTCAAAGGTTTGAAGGCTTGGCAGAATATCTTACAGATCAGGAAAAAGAGGGAAAAGAATGGGCTAAGTTTCTTGAAATTATGACTTAGATGTGTTTTTACAAAATTCTTTGTTCTTATTTAACTCATTTCATAAGTAAAGGACACTTTTGTTGTATTTGTTGTCCTTTTGGATGGCGTGATTCTAGTAACTACAGTTTTCTATATTTTTACAGATCTATGCAACAGACATTTCTATAATGATGAAGGATCTCAAAATTTAAAGTTGGGAATCAGGCGGTAGTGCAGCAGGTTAAGCGCACCTGGCACAAGGCACAATGACCAGCTAAGGATCCCTGGCTCCCCACCTGCAGGGGCATCACTTCATAAGTGGTGAAGCAGGTCTGCAGGTGTCTGTCTTTCTCTCTCCCCCTCTCTGTCTTCCCCTCCTCTCTCCATCTCTCTCTGTCCTAACAACGACGACAATAACAACAATAGTAACGACAACAATAAAAAAGGGCAACAAAAGGGAAAATAAATAAACATTTAAAAGATTTAAAGTTGAAGACACTATCAGGCACCTTGAAGTATTCAACTTAAATGTAGGTAGGAAAATTGGTGCAAATAAAATTAATATTTACTTATAAGACAATGAGATACTAGTATCCAAGCTTATATGTTCCTTTCTAAATCCTTCCTGTTATGGTTTGATGTTTCAGCATCAATTTTGTCTTCATTTTTCTGTCCTTGACCTCTCCTTTTGCACTTTCCATATCTCCACATGTACTACCTCTGTTCACCAATCAATTTTGAAGTAGCTGCGTAAGTGCATTGGAACAGGCCCTGCTTAACTTTTATCCTCCTGGCTATAGCTACCCACCAATCTCTTATCAATCATTTCAACCATAGTCCTTAGGGATAAATGTCCTTGTCCAGTGTGTCTGAACTCACTGCTTTCATCTGTGTTTAAGTCCTATTACATGCTCTCCATTATAGAACACTGAACTACAGCCTTTATTCTTTCTCCTTGACCTCTTCTTCATTTCTGATAAATACCTCTACTAAGCCTTTTAGGTTCAGTTACAATAACTAATTGTAGCTTAAGTTTGATAATCTTTAAAATAATATTTTGATCTCATATTTTCTTAAAAATTGTTAGAATTGGATTGTATATATTTCTTCTGTTATTTTTTAGTAATAACTGAGGCTTCACAACTTCAGGTTGAATTTTTTTTTTTTATAGCTAGAGATAGAGATTGACAGAAAAATGCATCACTCTTTGCTCTAATCCAGCTTTCTGGTCTTATTCTCAACTGTTGACACCATCTTCCTAGACAATACTTTTAGTCCATGTGTGTGTTAGCTATAGGTCGCAGTCAAAAATTGCTGAAGTCATGGGCTCCTTGGAATATACCTAATGTAGACTTCCTCTCTTTGTCCCACATGAAGACCCTAGTGTCATCTGCTCTACTCCTACCTTTGGGCTCCTGTTTATTAAACAAATTGTCCTGCTTCATATCTTTTTTTAAATAAATTTTATTTATATACTTATTCCCTTTTGTTCCCCTTGTTGCTGCTTTATATCTTAATGCTTTTTAGCTATAAACTTGCAGATGCTACCATGATGCTATTCTGACTTCTCTGGGCAGACAACCTCACCAATATGTTTCAAGGAGCCCATGACTTTAGTCACCTCCCTAGAGCACTACCCCACTAGGGTAAGCTAGAAACAGGCTGGGGGAGTGGAACTATTTTCCAAGCTCCATGTTCAGCAAAGAATGAATTAAAGAAGCCAGAACTTCCACCTTCTGCACCCCATAAAGAATTTTAGTCCAGGAGGCTGGGCGGTGGTGCACCAGCTTAAGCACATATAGGGCCAGTGTAAGGATCCTGGCTGGAGTCTCACCTACAAGGGGGTCACTTAGCAAGCCATGAAACAGGTCTGCAGGTGTCTATCTTCCCTCCCCTTCTCTATTTTTATCTGTCCTGGCCAACAATAATAACAACAAAATGGAAAAAATGGCCACCAAGAGCAGTGGATTAGTAGTGGAGGCATCGATCCCCAGCAATAACCCTGAAGGAAAGACAGTCTCAGAAGGATAAGGAACAGGGAAGTTTCCCATGGAAGGGATGGGACAGGGAAATCTGGTGGTGGGAGCTGTGTGTGACTGTACCTCTGTTATCTTACACTCTTGTTAATCATTATTAAATCACTAATTAAGTAAAATAGAAAAGGACATCACAGTATCAAAATTTCCTTTAGTGCACCTGGAAGGCTGGGTTTGAACTTGGGCTGAGTGTGTAACAAAGTAAGTGAACTGTCCAAGTGAGTTCCCTGTCATTTGTCTTTTCCTTCTTTGAGATATAGTCTTCATAATCCCTCCTTTCCTAAATTTTAGAACCGTTTATATTTTAAATCTGATTTTCCCCAGGTCTGTGAGCTTAGTAATATATGCATTTGACTGGATGTGACACTGCCAGGTCCCAAGATTGTATGGTTACAAGATATAAGTCTACAGTGTACATACCACCAGAGTTCTGTGCTCACATACCCAAGGATAATGAACATAGTTCTCACAAAGTCTCAGAGACTCAGTCAGTACTCAACTTTCTGTCCATATAAGTTTCCATCTTAGAATTCAACCAGTTTACAAATTTGAAACATAAGCACTTACATTCAAGGAATATTTACTCAGAACTGAAATATATGCATCTGAATAGCTCAAGACATTCAGTCTATTTTCCCTTCTCATACTGAATAAATAGTGATTTATATGACTATAAGTTAATAGAAGTGTATATTAACATCATTATCACCACCAAAGTTCTGTGTCCCACCCCCACCCCACTACAGTGGAACTGAAAATCTACCTTGCCCCAGAGTCTTTTACTTTGGTGCAATACTCCAAATGCAGAATGTGAGCTCGGAGTGACATATATGTAGAAGTTACACAAACTCCTGTGCAAAATACGAATAGACATGGCCCCTAGTCCAGATTGATGGGGTTTACAGTTAATGGCATTTATATACTTCCCTCATATTTGGAGCTACATTCTGCCCTGATCCAACTTTCTAGTCCTACTCCCAACTCTGACATCACCTTCCCAGACAGTACTTTTAGCCCACGATAGCATGTTAGCTGTCCTGCTCAGGCAAACAGAGGGACTCACCAATGTGTCCTGGAGCCCCACCCTCTTCAGAGCCATACCCCACTAGGGATAGATAGAAACAGCTTGGTGGTGTGGATCAACCTACCAACACCTACATCCAGAGAAGCAATTACATAAACAAGAACGTCCACCTTCTGTACCGCATAATGATCCTGGGTCCACACTCCCAGAGGGATAAAGAGTAGGGAAACTTCCGATGGAGGGGATGGGATGTAGAATTCTGCTGGTGGGAATTGTGTGGAATTGTACCCCTCTCATCCTGTGGTCTTGTCAATCATTATTAAATCAATAAAAAATAAAATCCACTAAAGTCATGGGCCCCTTGTAATATACCTAAAATAGACTTACTAGCTTCTTCCCTCCTGAAGACCCCTAATTTCATCTGCTTTATTCCTAGTGTTGGGTTCCTGCTTATTACACAATTTATCCTGATTTATATCTTACAACTTTTCAACCACCAAGTTGCAGATGCTACCATGAGGCCATCCTGACTTCCCTGGGCAGAGAACCTCACCAATGTGTGCTGGAACCTCCCCTCCCCAGAGCCCTGCCCCACTAGGGAAAGACAGAAACAGGCTGTAGGTATGGATCAACTTGTAAAAGGACATGTTCAGTGAAGAAGCAATTACAGAAGCCAGACATTCTACCTAAAGAATAGGAAGCCTCCCAATGGAGGGGAAGGAATAGCAAACTCTAGTGGTGGGAATTATGTGATTATAACATCTATATTATCCTACAGTCTTGTTAATAATAAAAAAATCCATACTTTAAGCAAGTTTCTGTCTTATAATGCTTCATACAAATGAGATAAAATCATACTCCATTGGTGCTGAACTTTATTCACTTAGCACAATTTTTTTTATAGTTCATGTATGTCATAGCTGAATAATATCTCATTGATCAGATGCAACGTGTTTTATTTAACCAGTTAGTAGTTGGTAGACTTTTGAGCTGTTTCTGCTTTTGGGTTTTTATGAATTATATTGGTATAAAATTTATGTGTGTGGTTCTGTGTAAACTTTTTTTCCATTTATCTTGACATGTAATGGGATTGAGGAACCACTTGGTAATATATATATATATATATATATATATATATATATATATATATATATATATATATAATCTTCAGAGAAATAGGCTATTTTCCAGAGCAGTTCATTATTTTGCATTTCTATAGCATAGCAATAGATGGAGTAAGTTCATTGTCTTCAATTATGTGTTATATCCAACATTTAGGAAAAAATATTGCCTTGTTTGTGGGTTTGAAGGATTATTTCAATGTGGGTTTAATTTGCATTTTTCTGGTAAGAATATCTGTCTCTTTTGGGGCCAGGTGGTGGTGCACCTGGTTGAGTACACATGTCACAAAGACCTGGATTCAAGTCTCTGGTTCCCATCTGCTGAGAGGAAGCTTCACAAGTGGTAAATCAGGGCTGCAGGAATCTCTCTCCCTCCCCCATTCCCCTATCAATTTTGCTCTGTATCCAATAAATACATAAATGAATAAAATATTTCTAAAGATAATATATGTTCTATCTTCATTAGTTAATTAATTGCTGATCCTCCCTGGACAAACTTCTGATCAGTCATTTGTCTCCTTTCTGAGTATCTTACACAATAAATATTATATTTTGGATCAGGATTCCTAATGTAGATTAACTGTATCTTTTGACTCAAAAACATTCACAAGGATGCAAAGTGTTCACTGTGTCTGCAATTATCTTAAAGCTTGACAAAGTAAAGATCAGTCCCAAAGTCACTTCCATGTTGCTGGTGGGGTTTAGTTCCTCTGAAGATGGTAATGGTGTGTAATTTAATTTTTCTACTTTTGATGCAGAGTCATCTAATATAAGTTACAATGATTTAAGTTTGTATTTTCACCTAAGACATTTTTATAGATCAGACTCTCAGAGTTGATTTTTATGTCTTTTGAGTTCATTTAAAACACAACGTAAAGGTTCAGATTCATTCTTTTGCCTGTGCTTATCCCATTTTTGCAACACCATCTGTTGAAAAGACTATTCTTTCCCCATTACATTGCCTTGGAACATTTGTTGAAAGTCAGTTGAGTGTAGACACATGGATCTATTTTTGGATTCTCAATTATATCCCATTGATCTATATGTTTTTACTGGTGCCAATACCACACTGTCTTGATTACCATTGTTTTGTAGTAAGTTTTGAAACAAAGAAGTCTGATTTGTCCTAGTTTGTTTTTATTTTTCTGGATTGCATTGACTATTCTAGGCCTCATAGTTTCATATGAATCTGGGAATCCATTTATCACTTAACACAAATAAATCAGCTGGGGCCTGAGGAGGTAATGTAGTGAAAGCATACCAGATCTTTGTGCCTGAGGCGCAGAAGTTTCAGATTTAACACTTTGTGTCACTATAAGACAGAGCTGAGCAATATTCTGGTCTCCTTACTTATCTCTCATTGAAATAAGTGAATCTTAAAAAATATAAAGTAGGCATGTTTTTCTTCCCAGCATAGACTCAGTTACCACATACTGACTGGCCTCATTTTGTATTCATGACTGTTAATTTCAGTATATTCTGAATAGTCCCATAGCATCTCCCCAGTTCTATCCAGTCTCTTTCCCAAATCACCACACTTCTTCAAACATCTAATACTTATCTACCTTGTTGTCATTCTTCTATTCCTATTTTTTTTGTTGTTGTTGTTGTTGTAGAGTTGTGATCATAAAGGGATGTGGGATTATGTCAAAGATTTTTCTCTCCATGTATTGATATAATCATGTGGTTTTTGGTCTTGTTTTTATTGACATGGTGGATCACATTGATTTATTTAGATATATTCAACCAACCTTTTATCTCTGGGATAAACCCGACTTGCTCATGAGGAACTATTTTTTTTAATATATTGCTTTATCCAGTTGGCTAGCATGTTCACTATTTTAACATCTATATTCATCACAGATACTGGTCGGTCTGTAGCTTTCTTTCTTTTCTGTATCCTTGTCTGCTTTTGGTATCAGAGAGATGCTGGCTTTATAGAGGATGGAAGGTAGTATTCCTGTGTCTTCACAGGAATAAGAGTAAAAGTTTTTTGTAAGAGTTTCGTAAGAGTTTTTTGTAAGAATAAGAGTAAGAGTTTTTTGTAAGAGCTTTAAAAGTAGAGGTATTATTAACTCTTCCTTGAAAGTTTTGTAGAATTAATTTGTAAAACCATCTCGTCTAGGGCTTTTATTTTTGGGAAGGTTTTTGATAACCATTTCATTCTTTGTCTGTGATTGGCCTGTTTATATTTGCTAGTTCCTCCTTGTTTAATTTTGTAAGTTTGTAGGTACCTAGGAAATCATCTATTTCTTCCTGGATCTTTAGCTTGGTGGCATATAGTTGTTCATAGAAGCTTGCATGATACATTGGATTTCTGTGGTGTATGTTACGATATCTTCTCTTTCTTTCACGATCCTATTTATTTGAGTTTCCTTTTTTTGTTTTTGTTTTGTGAGTTTGGCTAAGAATTTGTTGATTTTGTTTACTCTTTCAAAGAACCAACATCTAGCTTCACTGATTTTTTGTATTGTTCTCTTATTTTTATTGTTACTTATTTCTGCCCTAATTTTAGTTATTTCAGTCCTTCTTGTTGCTTTGGGGTTCCTTAGTTTTCCCTAGGTCTTTTAAGGTGTGCAATCGGGTTGTTTAATCATTCTTTTTATTGTTCCCTAATGTCTTCTTGTATGACTATGAATTTCCCTCTCAGTACTGCCTTAGCTGTGTCCCAAATATTTTAATATCCTCTGTCTTCATTTTCATTGAATTCTCAAAACATTTTGATTTCTTCCTTAATTTCCTCTTTGACGCAGTCACTGATAAGTAGTATACTCTTGTGTTTCCATATTTGGGGACTTTTACTAATTTCTTATTTATTGTTAAGTTTTAATTTAATTCCACTGTAGTCTAAGTAGGCGTTTGGGATTATTTCAATTATCTTGAATTTGTTGACAATGTCTCTGTGGCCCAATATATAGTCTATCTTTGAGAACTACTCATGTGGACTCGAATAAAATGTGTATTCCAGTTTCTTGTGGTGAATGACTCTGAAAATATCCAATAGTTCTAGTTTATCTATCTCCTCATTTAGCTCCATATTTTCTTTATTGATTTTCTGCCTGGATGATCTGTCAAGTTGAGAGAGTGGAGTGTTGAAACTCTATACTAGTACTGTTACCAGTCCTAATCCTCACTCTACCTCTAGCCAGGGTTGAATCAAACAGGCTTCTGTGGCCTGTGTGTCTAAATAAAACCTGATTTCTGAGGGGATTACTCACACTTTTTCCTAGTTTATCCAGAGAATGATGTGAAAAGGCTCCTACTATATATCCAATCCTTTAGACCACCAGGAGTGACTCTAGATTTTCCCCTGAGCCCCCTGGCCAGCTCTCTGTGCCCCAATATCAGTATAGGGCTTCCCTGCTGCTGTTACAGCAATATCAGTGGAGACCTTCAGTTGTAAGTTGCAAATTGGGGAGGTTTAGCCAATGTTCTCCTCTCTTCAGTGGTCTTTTTGTTGATAAAACTCAAATCTGAGGTGGTGTGTCAATGAGCAAACTGCCAAGCTAGTATCAGTCACTCCCAAGTAGGTAGGGGCTGTTAGTCATAGGAATCTTTCCTTAAGCCCCTCTCTGTCCATGAGACATATGTGCTTGCACTCACCCTTAACTTGGTATGTTGCTGAAGTAATCCTAGCCCTACCTTGTGGCCCATATTATTTCACTGAGAAGTAGAGCAAAAACCTAAAAGACCATCTATATGCTCCTGTTTCCATATCTTTCCTTTTTCCCTCTGGACTCTCTGACATTGAATGTCCATCCCAAGACAGGTCACTCTACATTTTTCCCAGTCTCTATACCTAATGTTCACCCATCAACATCATTAATTTTTCTCCTCTTGGATTGTGTTTATAAATACTTATTTGTTATTAAAAAATAATGGTGACTTCCCTCTTCACTTGATACTGGTTCTCCACTCCCATTATGACAGCATTCTCCAAAGTGATAGTTAACTTACAGTGTCTTCAGTTTCTCACTTCTATTTCTTGTGTTGCTGCATTGATTTTTTAAGGTTGTACATAAATAAAATATGTAAAGAAGAAAAAATACATTAGTTAGAATTCTAATAATGATTTTTATCTGGGTTTGTAAACCATTAACAAGTTAACAATATTGGATTTATTAGTCCATTAATATAAAACATTTTTCCAATTGTTTAGACTTTATACACTTGTCCAACAATATTTTCTAGGTTTTAACATAAAACATTTCTATTTATTTTGGAACAGTAACTCTACATATTTGATTGTATTTATTCCAATCTTAATAAATTTTCTAATTTTATTATGGGATCACTTATTAAAAGTGTTCAAAAATACAACTGATATTTGTATATGAGTCTAATATCTTAAAACTTTTGAATTAAGTTTTCAGTGCTAATAGTTTCCAATGAGTCTTTTTGGATTTTATATATATAAGATTATGCCATCTGAAAATATAAATAATTATCCCAGTAGATTTCTAGTCTAGAAACTAGACTAGAAATAAGTATGAAATAAGTATGCTTGCAATCTAGTACACACCACCATATTGAAGTTCTAAGAAAAGGTATCCTGGACTTTCTGTTCCAATGGTGCAGGACTGTTTTCTACCACCATTGCACATGCTGTTATGTAATTTCTTCTTTTTGAAAATTTCTTATATATAAAAAGGAAACATAGACTAAACCAAAGGATAAGAAGGATACAACTTCACACAATTCCCATAACCAGATCTCTGTATCCCATCCCCTCCCCTGACAGTTTTCCTATTCTTTATCCTCTGGAAGTATGGGCCCAAGGTCATTGTGGGATGCAGAAGGTGGAAGGTCTGGCTTCTGCAATTGCTTCCCCACTGAACATGGGCATTGGCAGGTGGATCCATACTCCCAGCCAGTATCATTTCTTTCCCTAGTGGGAAAGAGCTCTGGGGAAGAGGAGCTCCACGACACTTTGGTGGGGTTGTCTGTCTAGGGAAGTCTGCTTGGCATCATGCTGGCATCTGGAACCTGGTGGTTGACAAGATAGTTAACATGCAAATCCAAACAAGTTGTTGACCAATCTTGGACCGAAAGGCTGGAATAGTGCAGATGAAAAGTTGGGGGGGAAGGGGTCCTACATTTTGTAGATAGCTAGTAGGAATATTTTAGTTATATTCCAAAGGGCATGTGGCTTTACTAGTTTTTTTTATTTATTATTTTTTCCCCTGAGCCTGAAATCTGATATGCAGGTAGAACCAACTTATTGTCTGGGGAGATGATGTCATGGCTGTAGAAAAGACCAGAAACCTGGATCAGGGAAGAGAGTAGCTCCCAAATATGTGAAAGGGGTGTAAATATTGTTGACTATCAATCCTACTGATTTGATCTGATCTAGGGACCATTCAGCTTGGGAGCCTATGTGACCTCTGCATCCCTGTAGATCTGAGCTCACATGGTCATGAGTAGGAACATTCCAAGCTGCCCCAATATCAAGACCCATCTTCCTCAGGTGTAGCACAGAGTACGATGTCCATCCTCCCTTTGGAAAACAGAACATTCTCTATCATTGTTGATACAAGTTACAGGTCCTATAGGGGCCCACAAAGGGGTCTATTGTGTTGTTCCTCATAGAAATGACCAGTAACAATATAGAGAGGGATTTATTTGAGGTCTAGGTCCATCAAGTCTGTTTGGGAATCTCAGGATGCCCCAACTATGGCCCCAGCTGATGGGGTGGCCTGATAATGACTAAAGAGTCATCCTTAAAGTAGGCCAGTCTCTTGCCCTTATTCAGCTTTTGCAGTCTTTGCTTTGATAAGGTTAGCTTTGGAGTGAGTAAGAAAATTATAATCAGAAGGAGGTGAGGACAGTATCTAAGTCTATGTACTTACTATTTCATTATGAACTTTATACAGACTCACTGCAGACTATTGCATATTTTTGCTTTCAGGTATATATTTTGCCTAATTTATGGATATATGTGAACATATGCTCTATCTCACGGGACCTGGTCTATATCTAGGCTTTGGGACTTTGTTAGGAAGTGAACCTTCTGGAATGGAATTAGAGAATACTATGAAAGGAAAGATCTCACCTGAGTAATGAGGCTGAAGGGTTGACATTTCATACATGAAGTCTTTGGACACAGTCTGAAGTGCAGAAGAATGAAACTGAACCACTTATCAGCAGAAATAAAAATCAACTCCAAATAGATCATAGACCTGGATGTTAGACCAGAAACTATCAAATACTTAGAGGAAAACATTGGTGGAATATTTTTCCACCTAAACCTGAAGGACATCTTTGATGATACAAACCCAATTTCAAGTAAGACTAAAGCAGAAGTAAATCAATGGGACTACATCAAATTGAAGAGATTCTGCACAGCCAAAGAAACTACCACACAAACAAAGAGACCCCTCATAGAGTGGGAGAAGATCTTCACATGCCAAACATCAGACAAGAGACAAATAACCAAAATATAGAAGGGATTCAGCAACCTTAGCAACAAAAAACAGATGACCCCATCCAAAAATGGGCAGAGGATATGAACAGAACATTCAAAACAGAAGATATCTAAAGGGCTAAAAAATTCATGAAAAATTGCTCCAGGTCACTGATTTTCAGAGAAAGTCAAATAAAGACAACATTGAGATACCACCTCACCCTTGTGAGAATGGCATATATCAAAAAGGACAGCAGCAACAAATACTGGAGAGGCTGTGGGGACAGAGGAACCCTTCTGCACTGCTGGTGGGAATGTAAATTGGTCCAGCCTCTGTGGAGAGCAGTCTGGAGAACTCTCACAAGGCTAGACATGGACCTCCCATATGACCCAGTAATTCCTCTCCTGGGGATATACCCCAAGGGTTCCATAATACCAAACCAAAAATATATTTGTATACCTATGTTCATAGCAGCACAATTTGTAATAGTTAAAACCTGGAAACAAGGTGCCCAACAACAAACGAGTGGCTGAGAAAGCTGTGGTATATATACACAATGGAATACTATGTAGCTATTAAGAACAATAAACCCACTTTCTCTGATCCATCTTGGAAGGAGCTAGAAGAAATTATGTTCAGTGAGCTAAGTCACAAAGATAAAGATGAGTATGGGATGATCCCACTCATAAACAGAAGTTGAGAAGAATAACAGAAAGGAAAACTAAAAGCAGGATTTGACAAAATTTGGAGTAGGGCACCAAAGTAAAAACCTTGGGTTGAGGGTAAGGGTGGATGTTCGGCTTCACAGTGCAGTGGGGAGGAGAGGATGGGATGGGACACAGTCCTTTGGTGGTGGTTATGGTGTTTATATACACTCCCATTAATTTGTAGTCATATAAATCACTATTTAATTAATATGAGAGGGGGAAAATTGTTTGAATGTCTCAAACTTTTAAAGCACATCTTCAAGTGCCTGGTCACAAACTACAAAGAGGGAGCTTCAAGAGTGGTGAAGCAGGACTGTACTTGTCTTTCTCCCTCCTTAGGTCCCCCGTCTCTCAATTTCTCTCCATCATATCAGATAAATTAAATTAGGGGGAGGATTAATATACAGTGCCACTTAGGCATATGCAGTGCTCACCATCAAATTTGAGACCTCACATTTACAAGTCGCTGAGACACTCTCATTGACTACTCACTGTGCCACCTGCCAGGCTCCATTTAAAGAATAAATTTTTTAAAACAGGTCTGTATATTTTTTATATCATGTAAACAATTAGATTGACATGACCATAAAAATATCGAAATCTAGGGACTCTGTACTTGAGGTCACCCCAGAAACAGCACTTCTTTGATACCTACTCACCCTTGCAAATCAGATAGAGAAATAGAACATGTTTTATTTCCTGCTGATGGATCCATCATGAAAAGACTAGTTTAACAATACATTTAGGTTTAGAATCTCCTACAGAATATAATTGTTCATCAAATTTTAGTGGTTGGTATTGTTACTTATTATAGTGGGTAAAACAACTTTATCCAAGGCAGAAACAAATCAAACCAGTTGAATTCTGAGTACATTCTGAGTAGCACCAGCATCTGAATCTTTATCCCACTTCTAAGTCATGTGAACACACAAACCAGGAGTTGAATTCTGAGTACGTAGCACCAGCATCTGAATCTTTATCCCACTACTAAGTCATGTGGACACACAAATAGTTAACTTCTAAAGAACTTTTATATTCTGGTCAAATATTTACAGGCCTAGTAGCCTCCTATGAAGTTCACAAATATATATTTAACTTTCATTTGCAGTTACTCAGGTACTGGCTCAGTAATTTTAATGCCTTGGAAATAGCTGAGTCCTTCCATGATTTTGCCCTCCAGCTGGCCAAAAGTTCAGTGCCTGCCTGAAAATGTTAATATAACCAACAATAACAGCGAAACAGTAATGATAACAACTTGTAGCAAGTGTTTTTTGATTCTTCTCTGTGTCAGTTGATCACCCTGGTGAATGAAAATGTCACACACTTACATTCCACAGATGAAAAAACCCAGTATTTGTTCTGACTTTCAGGCTTACCTTAGCATAATCATCTCAAATTCCAAAGCAAACATACTTACAAAACACAATACAACTTTATTAGAGTAGTCACTGGAAGGGAAGGAGAAGGTTGTCATGAGGAAAGGACTGAAGATATCACTGTGACAATAATGGTAGAAGACTTTTGTTGAAGCAGGACACCTACAGAATGGTCTCACTCATATATGCAATGTAGACAATTGAGTACATGAAAATGAAAAGTAAAATATCAACCTACATTGAAAACTGTGTGAGAACTATAATGGTTATCTATGGGGGTGGGGACACAGACCTTTGGAGACATAGTGATGAAAAGATACAATGAAAGAAAGAAGGAAGAAAAGAAAGAAAGAGAGAGAGAGAGAAAGAAAGAAAGAAAGAAAGGAAGGAAGGAAGAAAGAGATAAAGAAAGAAAGAAAGAAAGAAAGAAAGAAAGAAAGAAAGAAAGAAAGAAAGAAAGGAAGAAAGAAAGGAAGAAAGAAGTTTATTGATGTGGTGGTAAGACATAGGCATCCTTAACCACATTTCCCCAGGCAGATGACACCATCAATGTGTCCTGGAGCCCTGCTTCCCCAGAGCCCTGCCCCACTAGGGAAAGAGAGAGACAGGCTGGGAGTATGGATCCACCTGTCAACGCCCATGTTCAGTGGGGAAGCAATGACAGAAGCCAGACCTTCCACCTTCTGCATCCCACAGTGACCCTGGGTCCATGCTCCCAGAGGGATAGAGAATAGGAAAGCTATCAGAGGAGGGGATGGGATACGGAGTTCTGGTGATGGGAATTGTACCCCTCTTATCCAATGGTCTTAACATTGTTTCCATTTTATAAATAAGGAAATTAATTAATTAAAAAAGACATAGATGTCCTTGATATGTGAAACTGTATTCCAAAAATGTAAACAGTACTGAAAGTCAATATTAAATCAACAACGTTTTATTAAAACCATTAAGAATATATTATTAAAATTTCCAAAATCCCAAATTGAGCTTAGGTTTAAGTAGCACATTTGTAGTGTGACCAATGGGGCAACTAGACTCCAAGTCTAAGGCAGCCTGATTATTTTCCATTGCTGTCCCATCTCCCAAAGGGCAAAAATAATTCTAGAGCAACAGTAGATATTTTAGTGAGAGTTATCAAAGTCTTCTGTAGCCTTTTAATCTACAAATCTTGTGGGAATAATCCTGTCATCAATACTTCCTGACTCTGCTGAAATCAAATGTCTCCCCCCAACAGTGATTCAGATGTTCATTATAGTTTTTGCTATTCCTTGGAGGCCTGAGGAAACAGCTTAGTGAAGAGCATCCTCTTCAGGTCATGACAATCTGGGCTTACAAGAGGGATACTCTGGTGACCCGATATACTCAACACACTGTTGAAAACATATTGACTATTTCCAGAGAATGACTTTCTATCCGAAGAATCTGTGTCGCACTCAGCAGTCGCAGGAAAGTTCTCTTCATTCTGTGGCAACTGGAACTGAGCAGTTACCTCATCAGACCTTTAGTGAATCCAGCAAATTCATGGAAAGTCTTCACAGCAAAATGACTGGCTGGGTTTTCCACTGTGTAACTCTACTCTGTCTTCTATTTCAAGGTGACTAGCACATCATAATGATCACATTTCAGGGAGACATGAAACCCAGTCTAAGAATACAGCTTTGTGTAGCAGTCACATGCAAAGAAAGCACGGTTTCTGGGGTCAGCGTAAGCGGAGTCACAGCCCAACTTCGAAAATTAATACCTAAATGATCAGCTACTCAAAAATATTTCTTCTTCAGTTTCATTTAATACCCAGTGCATAGGATTGTTGAGAGGATCAATTGACATTGTGGATGTGAAGAAAAGATTTAACTCTTGGAAGAACTTAATTCATACCTTAACCCAATTTCCACTTTAGATTTCTGTTTTCTTGGCTACCTTCCAGCTATGCAATGTCATGTGACTCACTTTAGTATGCAGTAAAAGAAACATAGACTGTTTTGAGTTAGGTTTCTGGAAAAATATGCATTATAAGGCTAGAAATGATTTGTCTTTTGCCTTGACAATCCTTTGCACTCATACAGGTGCATACTTTGTTTACCAGAACATGAATGTGAAACTTGTAGCAGTGCAGTCATTTTGCTATCAAGAATAAAAGCATCAATGTAATTAGAGTGATTCTTGGCACATGACTGGAACTACAACATGCCAATAATGTTATCTGCGGCAGTGTTACTATTGTCATCATCACCACCAGCTTTACTTTTGATATGGTCAGTAAATAATATCAATAGTCAATGGTAATAGAGAAAATATAATATAGAAACTTCTGAATTCATGGCATCATTGAGGAGCCAGTTTAACTATCTGAAATGTCTAACTTTGTACTTCTGGAATCATTAAGCAAACAGTTTCATTTTATGTTATTGCTAATCATGTGATGTTCAACATGTAGCTGAACAGAATCCTTATATCCATTTATAGTAAAATATGCTTTCTTATATCTAAGTATAAATAATTCTATCAGTGTTCTGTCCAGGTAAGTTTGTTAAAACATAAACTACTTTAATTCTTAGAAATAATATTTAAAATAAAAAAGTATTTATACCCTACCATCTGAATTAATTTAAGTCAACCCATCTTCATACTAAAGAGTTAATATGTGACTAAAATTAATATGTGAATCTAAAAATTAGAGCCTGTGACTTGACTGTAGGAATTCCTCCTTGAATATAGATGTGTGGTTCATGACTGGGCACTTGTCTCTTAAGACTTAAGGATGCCATGCTCCCATTCAACTAAAAACTTTTGAAGAAAATCGGTGTTCATTAATATGTATTAAAGGAATAAGATCTAGTGTACTTATGTTTTTTTAATTGTTTTATTTATAAAAATGAAACATTGACTAAACCATAGGATAAGAGGGGTACAATGCCACACAATTCCCACCACCAGAACTCTGTATCCCATCCCCTCCCCTGATAGCTTTCTTATTCTTTATCCCTCTGGGACCCAAGGTCATTGTGGGATGCAGTAGGTGGGAGGTCTGGCTTCTGTAATTGCTTCCCCTCTGAACATGGGTGTTGACAGGTAGATCCATACTCCCAGCCTGCCTCTCTCTTTCCCTAGTGGGGAAAGGCTCTTAGTTGATGCCGAGAAGTCCATGGGGTACAAAAGGGTTTTGTCTATCACCCTAAATTGTTTTGAACCAGAATAATGGAGGTAGGATAACATGCTGCAGAGATAGTAAAAATATAAATTACCATATCCATCCAACAATACTTATCAACCTTTCATGACATTTACTTCTTAAGGGCATGCACATTGTTTCAGGTAGTATTCTTCAATTTCTCTTTATTCATTTATTTTTTTTTTCAGTTTCTCTTCAAGTTGGCACTATGGTGTCACAAATATCTGAGTGAGCACTGCATTACTTTTTCATGTGCATTATGCAGTTTGAGTCCTACCCCACCACACTGGAGCAAGCATCAGTAGTGTGGTTTCTTTTCCTGCTTCATGATGTATCTCTGTCTCTACCTGAAAACAAAAAGCCTGGAGTGATGATTAAAAGAAGAAGGAAGAGTAGGAAGGTGGGGCAGGAGGAGGGGGAAAAGGAAGGAGAAGGAGAAGGAGAAATCTGAGGTTTCTGGTCTTGTGTAAAGTCTGGTCTTTACCAGTGAAATGCCATCTTAGAAAAGGGGGCAAGGAATGGCCAGATAGTAAGTAAAGGGGGAAAAGTTCCAATAAGATCTGCCTTCCTCTTATGAAGTAGTTCTACTTGTATTTTTTTTTTATTATCTTCATTTTATTTACTGGATAGAGACAGCCAGAAATTGAGAGGGAAGGGGGTGATAGATAAGGAAAGACAGAGAGACACCTCCAACATTGCTTCACCACTTGCAAAACATTCCCCCTGCAGGTGGGGACTGGGGTCTCGAACCTGGCTCCTTGTGCACTGTAACATGTGCACTCAACCAGGTAAGCCACCACCAGGCCCCATTCTACTTGTATTTGATCCACATCTCTATTCTAACAGACACTGTGAGGAATTTGACTACTTCTTGATCGGCTCTCACAAATGAGACAGTCACTTGTTAAATGACACAAATTATTGAGATAAAATACATTTGACCAGCACTGATAATATTTTGTTTTTCGGGCAGGGGTAGACAGCATAATGGTTATGTAATGGTTATGCAAACAGTCTCATATGCCTGAGGCTCCAGATTTCCAGGTTCAATCCCCTGCACCATCATAATCCAGAGCTGAGCGGTGTTCTGGTTAAAATAATAATAATAAAAACAATAATTTTTTTTTTACAAAAATCATTATAACAAGAAAACTGTAGGAAGTGGCAGAAAGTTATTCTCTAGAGCAGGGACCAAGAAGAGAGATAGACATGAGGAACATACCTGTCCATGAGACAATGTCTAAGAATTATGTTTCTGTCCCCACTGAACTCCATATGCGATATCAAGTGACAGAAAGCTAGCATTTTTCATAAAGACTTACTGAAAAAAAGCATGGGTCAAAGATGGCAGGATGATGTTGTTTCTGGAGAGGGGTAAAAGATCAGTATGCTAAGCAGGAGAAACATCTGATACAGTGGTGATAAGTTCACAGGTGCTCTTTAAGAGAATAACAAAGTTCAATGATAGTGTTGATTACATATATATATATGGAAAAATGGTGGACAGCAAACCTCAAAGGGTCAAGACAGCTCAATGAATAATTGTTAACGAAAGGAGAGACAGTGGGGAACAACAAGAGAATCAACACTTTCTCCTCTCTTTGGTTTTCAATTCCTTTATTTCCTTTGGAAACTGCTTGCCTTCAGTCATTTACATAGACTCTGGACACTAACTTCTGAAGAGATACAGGAAGTGTTATCCAAAGATACAGTTTTTGGTTGTTTAGACTCTGTACGGGCTGCAAAAGGTTTTCTCTTTTGGTTTTTCCAGAGACCCTGAAATTACCTGTCAAGTGCTGAGGAGGCGGTGTTGAACTCAAGCTTTACATAATGGCGTGGCTTGTATCAAATATTGTGAAATTAATGCTGGTGCTCAAGTCATTCGGGTTTGTAATTTTATTAGACGTCTTCTCCCAGTAATGCTACGGCATTTTGGAAAAAAAAAAAAAAGATTCAATAAAGTGTCTGGGAAGATTGTATAAGCCTTGGATGCATGGAGTTTGGGTTTGATCCCAGCATGACATGAGAGCAAGCAGAATACAAGTGAGATGGCATAAATGGTGAAGTGCTGTTGTGGTGCTCACTGCTCTCATTCTCTCTCTCTCTCCCCTTCTCTCTCTCCCCTTCTCTCTCTCCTTCTCTCTCTCTCCTTCTCTCCTTCTCTCTCCTCTCTCTCTCTCCCTCTCCCTCTCCCTCTCCCTCTCCCTCTTCCTCTCCCTCTCCCTCTCCCCCCCTCTCCCTTTCCCTCTCTCTCTGTTTTCTTTCTCATCCCTTCCTCCTTCCTTCCCTCCATCTCTCATTAAAATATAAAATTAAACCATGGTCTGAGGGTTGGCTTACTGGCTAATTCCATGAGTGAGACTTGAGTTCAACCTTGATACCCCAATTAAAGCAATATTGTAACTCTTCAGTTTAAGGGAAGACAAAATTAAACTATAATCAAGTTATTTCATAATAAATAAATAAATGAGCTTTATGTATCCTCTCCCACTAACTAGCTACATGACCTCACATGTGAATTGTGACCACTATGCCACTATGTTTCCTAAAGGTTAGGTGATCAATAATTTCTTAGCTCAGCTTCCCACTCAAATTATTTGATTCTTCCATTTTTTAGAGACAGAAAATAGAGGTGTAAGGCAAAAAACAATCCCACAATATCTCCCAGCTAATTAACTAATCAGGACAGACACACATAGCAGTACCAGCATTAAATTTTATTTCAGTTAGCAAAACGGTTCTGTGGCTCCAATCATAAACTCATGTTTTTGATTGAATATTCAACAATGAGAGTATAATATGCACTGGTTTTGTGGGTCTAGCTGGCTTGAAAGACCTCACATTTTCCCTCAAATCCCTTTCCCCTTCCCTGTGAGAATTAATCAAGAGGATGAAATAATTTGTTCTAAAATTAGCTGGTAGGCTGCTTTCATCTTTTTTTTCTTTTGGAATGGGAATTTAAACTCAAACCTCAAGTAGCAGAAAATCTAGTTTTTTCTTCCACAAACTGCTGGAATGTCTGGCCTTTTGCCGTTACCAGATCACACAAGGTTTTTTTTTTTTTTTTTTTCTCTCACATGGGGCACCATTTTTGTCTCAAACCAGAGCTTTTGAGCAAGTTTACTGAAAACAAATTGGGCAAAGTTTTTTTTTCTTCTTCTTTTTCTTCAAACCATGTTGTATTTCTTTCTGGAGTGTCGTGTATCAACTCCTTGTACCCAGAACATCAATGAGCCCTCTATGGTGTCTTTATTGAGCCACCATCATGAAGCTGGATGAACATGAAGTACAGAAATGACAGAGCTGTGTGCCCCTGAGCCAGGAGATGTGAGGACTCTAATTGCACCCTCAGATCTAAGTGCTGATGCAGTCTGTTCTTCTGCCACCACAGACGAGCTAACAGTCAAGACAGTGGAAAGGCAGCCAGCTCATGGGCACTGCTACACACCCACCCAAGGACTGTGGTTATTTGGTCCCAGAGAAGTAAGGAAAGCCCACACTATGGAGCTGTCATGTGGGGTGGTTTCCTGGTTAGTTCAGAGTGAACGTCCTTGGAATCATCAAGCAAACACAGCATTGTTCTCT